>NW_024412413.1:59014373-59122804 GCF_014898765.1 Herpailurus yagouaroundi | reverse complement strand
CCGCCCGCCCGGCAGCCAGCGCTGCGCCGGGCCTCGCTCCCCGTGCGTCCTGCGGGGGCGGCGGCGCGGAGAGGCGGCAAGCGCAGCCGGGGAGGGGGGGGCAGAGGCACAGACAGAGGCGCGGAGGCTTGGAGAGAGGAGACGTGGAGGGAGGGACGGAGCCCGGACAGCGGCGGACACGGCAGCGCCCGCCAGGCGCCGAGGGCTGGGCACCGAGAGGGGCAGCCCCTGTGGCCTCTGGCCGTCCATGCACAGAGCGCCCTCCCCCACAGCCGAGCAGCCGCCGGGCGGAGGAGACTGCGCCCGCCGGACCCCGCAGCCCAGACCCAAGTTAGTGGGCAGAGGGAAGCGGCGGGGAGTGGAGATGGGTGGAGCTGGACTCGGGAAAGGGGTCCGGAGGGCGGAGGTCGAGGAGAGAACGAGGGGAAGCGGGACGGGGGTGGGGGGTGGAGACTGATGGAAAAGGGGGTGCGTCTTCGAATTAGGGGGCCCTGGGAGCAGGTAGGGAGCGGATGAAGCTGGATATGAAAGAGTAGGACCTAATTCTCTATCCCCCGTTTACTCTGCCGGCGTTACCCGGCATGTGAGCCCCCTGCAAAGAATATGGGGTCCCCCCCAAGAGCCAGGGGAAGCCCTGGACTCTGCTGGTAACAGGGCTGGGGAGGGCCGCTGCCCTGGTTCTATCTAACGTTGGTAAGGAGTACGCGGGCCCCAGGGTCCGGGAGAAGCCGGCGCCTTCAAGCCAAGGAAGCGCATCAGCAGGGCTGTGGAAAAGCAGGGCAAGCCTTAGGCGTCCCTCTCCTTTCTGTAGCTTTATTTGCAGCACGCGGCGGAGGGGAGTTTCGGTGTGCAGCCCCTCCCTCAAGGGGCCTTGAGCCGCGCCTCCGCTCCACTTAGAGGTGTGGGTGGAAAATGAGGGAGAGGAGGGTAGGCGGGAGCCCCTGGGGCGGTTTTCGCCCACTGACGCTGCTACTGTGGGAGTGTGTGTGGGTGGAACGGGCCCCAGAGCAGAACAATTGAGGCACTCCTTCCTCCTTCTGCTTGAGCTGGAGGGACTGGCCTACCTACTCAGCAGGTGGGGAAGGTCACTGCCGGGAGAGGAGCCAACTAAGGGGCACTGGACAGTCAGGAAGAGAGGGGAGGTCCTCGAGGAGAGGGGAGGCCCTTGGGAACAGCTCAGGGGAGCTGAGCAGAGCAGGGGTCCACCTGGCTTGCTGAGTGGGAAAGGACCACACCCCTCCCTCTCAGCCACCTGGATAGGATGCCACCAGGGAGTGAAACTGGCTAGCAGTGGTCCCAAGTGTCCACTGTGGGCAGGACAGGGGGTCTTACATTCACCTCAGTGTGGAAAGTCACCTTGAATAATGCTGAGACTGCTGGGTGTGTAGGGTGGAGGGTGAAGACTGTCCTGGGTGAGGAGGTCCAGCCATGGTAGGGGTGTGCTGGCTGGCCTCAGTGCTCAAGGTCTCCTTGCCCCAGTCCGGAAAAGTAAAAGCTGAGAATGGTGGTGAAGAGCGTTTGACTTCAGCAGATACTGGGCTGGCTTTTGGTACTTGTGGCCAGGCTGGGATGGCACTGGCATGTTTATGCCTCTGGGTAATGCCTGATTCTCATAGTCTGTGCGCAGGCTTGGGTACTGGGCAGAGGGTGCCTTCAGAGGAGGGGAAGAGAAGCAGGCAGGAAAGAGAGGACAATTGCGAGTGTGGGCTGGTACCCAGCAGGGGGACTTGTACTGACTGCCTTCCTTTCTCTCTACTGCGCTCCTCCTTCCCAGGCCCGGTGCCCGAGCCATGGCACTGCCTCGGACACTGGGGGAGCTGCAGCTGTACCGGGTCCTACAGCGCGCCAATCTCCTTTCCTACTATGAGACCTTCATCCAGCAGGGAGGGGACGACGTGCAGCAACTGTGTGAGGCCGGTGAGGAGGAGTTCCTGGAGATCATGGCACTTGTGGGCATGGCCACCAAGCCCCTCCATGTCCGGCGCCTGCAGAAGGCACTGAGAGAATGGGCCACCAATCCAGGGCTCTTCAGCCAGCCTGTGCCTGCTGTGCCTGTCTCCAGTATTCCACTTTTCAAGATCTCCGAGACTGCAGGCACCCGGAAAGGGAGCATGAGCAATGGGCACAGCAGCCCAGGGGAAAAGGCAGGCAGTACCCGCAGTTTTAGCCCCAAGAGCCCCCTTGAACTTGGAGAGAAGCTATCACCACTGCCTGGGGGACCTGGGGCAGGGGACCCCCGGATCTGGCCAGGACGGAGCACTCCAGAGTCTGACGTTGGGGCGGGAGGAGAAGAGGAGGCAGGATCACCCCCCTTCTCCCCACCTGCAGCGGGAGGAGTCACTGAGGGGACTGGGGCTGGGGGGCTGGCAGCAGCTGGAGCTGGGGGTGGTCCGGATCGACTGGAGCCAGAAATGGTACGCATGGTGGTGGAGAGCGTGGAGAGGATCTTCCGGAGCTTCCCAAGGGGAGATGCTGGGGAGGTAACGTCCCTGCTGAAGCTGAACAAGAAGCTGGCACGGAGCGTGGGGCACATTTTTGAGATGGACGATAATGACAGCCAGAAGGAGGAGGAGATCCGCAAATACAGCATCATTTATGGCCGCTTTGACTCCAAGCGGCGGGAGGGCAAGCAGCTCAGCCTGCATGAGGTGAGGACCCCATTCTCCTAGCGTTGCACTTGGCTCCCAGGCCTCAACCTACTGACTTTGGAGAATCTTCATACTCCCCAGGTCTGTTTCATTGCCCCTTGACCAAGACCCCAGGCCCCATACACCCCAATCCCAGCCGCTGCAATGCTTTCCTCCCCATTTGAGGGGGAAGCAGAGATATAGGCAGGAGCCCAGGTGTCCTGCTCTACACTGCTCAGGACCCCACAGGTGGAGGAGGCTCCAGGTATTCCCAGGAAGCTGTGGGTGCTGACCTCTGTCTTCCTCCTTCAGAAAGCTGCATAGTGTCAAATCCTAAGCAGGCATCTAATGGATGGGCTTCATTTGTCTGATGGTGTAGGGGTGTGAGGAGGTCTGGGCAAGGCAGTGAGGAGTTAGGATTCTGACCGCTTTGGTGGCCCCCTCCACAGCTGACCATCAATGAGGCTGCTGCCCAGTTTTGCATGAGGGACAACACGCTCTTACTGCGGAGGGTGGAGCTCTTCTCTCTGTCTCGCCAAGTGGCCCGAGAGAGCACCTACCTGTCTTCCTTGAAGGGCTCCAGGTGAGACTCCCTTCTCCCAGGTTCTTTCTAAATTAGAATCCTGCCAAGGAGCTGGGTCATGACCTAACCTCCAGTTCAGGTACATGTAGGCCTGCTTCCTGTCCACCCGCATGTCCTGCTTTGCGCCAAGTCCGCTTGTCTGCAGTCTGGTTCCTTCTCCTATCCGTCTCAGGTCCTCTCTGATCCCCCGCCAACAGTAGTACCTGAGCTGGAGACTCTTGCTCAGCCAGCGTCTTTCTAGAGTCTTAAAGTAATGCATGCTTCTCACCAGATTCTGTGTTTTCCCATCGTGTGTCCCTCCCTCCTTAGTTCTCTTGTCTTTGCAGGCTTCACCCTGAAGAATTAGGAGGTCCTCCGCTGAAGAAGTTAAAACAGGAGGTAGGTTTTCCAGGGTGGATGTAGGGGGTTAGTGCAGTCTCCCCCAGCCCCCTCTCTTGCTAGGTCCTCATTTCCCCATTTGGGGCATCCGCAGGTTGGAGAGCAAAGTCATTCTGAACTCCAGCAGCCTCCCCCAGGCCCTGAGTCCTATGCACCCCCATACCGCCCCAGCCTGGAGGAAGACAGCGCCAGCCTGTCTGGGGAGAGTCTGGATGGACACTTGCAGGGTGAGTGTGCATCAGAACACTTTTCTCCTCGCTGTGGGGGTGGAGTAGGTGGGAGGAAGGAGCCAGGAGGCAACTGCCTGGAACAGGGTTGGGAGGCCTGGCTGGATGGGGGCAAAGGGGCCTGGGCCTATGGGTCTGCTGTGCGGTTGAGGGTGGGGGTTCCGTTGACTGTAGTCCCTTACCTGATCCATGCCCATGCCCACAGCTGTGGGGTCATGCCCAAGGCTGACGCCGCCCCCTGCTGACCTGCCTCTGGCATTGCCAGCCCATGGGCTGTGGAGCCGCCACATCCTGCAGCAGACACTGATGGATGAGGGGCTGCGGCTAGCCCGCCTCGTCTCCCACGACCGCGTGGGCCGCCTCAGCCCCTGTGTGCCTGCGAAGCCGCCTCTCGCAGGTGAGGCAGCAGCAGTGCTGTCCCCAAGCACCCCTACCACCCAGGCCCCACCCAGCAATCCTGGTGTCCTGGGGCCAGGTGGGAGGAAGAGGGATGTAGTCGCCAGAGGGAGCCCGGCAGTAGGATGGTTGGGCTCTAGCCAACCAGGCCTTGGGTTGAGGAAGGGAGGATCTGGCAGGGCTGTTCCCACGGGGGAGGGTCTGACCCTAATGGAGATCTGTGAAGGGGGAGCTGGGGTGAACAAAGGGACAGAGAGTGGGGGACTAGGGGAACAGGAACCAAGAAGGGAAGCAGAGATAGAACTGCCACCTAGGTGGGAGGGTACAGCAGGCTAGGAGTCAGGGTGGGGTTGCCCAGCTTGGAAGCAGAGGAGCCCAAAGGGGGATGCTTTGTGTGTGGCTGGGGGAAGGGAGGAGTCTGCCAGAGGGCCAAGCGGCTGGGCTGAGAGTGATGCAGCAGACAAAGCCACCAACCCTGGCTTGGTATTTTTAAACTGTGCGTGGGTGGGAAGTGGGGGCGGGGACTTGAAGGGGGGCTCTTCTTGGGGGAGGAGCTGGGAGGCTGGCTTCCTGTATTCCCCTTGATTTGGCTTCTAAAAAACTTGAGGGGCATGGGAGGGTAGGTGGGGCCTGGGAGGGGGCCACGGAGGAGTGGGGGCAGTGGAGCCTGGGGGGGGGGAGGGGGAGAGGTCAGAGCCAAGCCACCCCCACAGCTCCTGACAGAACCAGAAATTCCAGCGGAACGGAGGCGGGAGAGACAGAGAAGGAGAGAGACACATACAGAGAGAGAGCTACACAAGGCCAGAAAGGGGAGGGGGGCACACACACTTGGGTGTGGAACCCACCCCACACCTGTAAACGTGTGGTGGGCAGGAGGCAGTAATTCAACAAATCTAGCCCCTCTGCAGTCTTCTCTACTCCTGTCTCCCGTCCAGCCACCTCTCTGCATCGTTCACCCCACAGCCTCCTAACCTACCTCTTCTCCCGGCAGAGTTCGAGGAAGGGCTGCTGGACCGATGCCCTGCCCCAGGACCTCATCCGGCTCTGGTGGAAGGTCGCAGGAATAGTGTAAAAGTGGAGGCTGAGGCCAGCCGGCAGTGAGGGGCACACTGGTGTCTTCAGACCTGGGACTCAGACTTCTGGCTCATACAGACTCCTATGTTCTCCATCCCTGGCATCTAGTCACGACCCTGGATCCTTCCGCTGCCCTTCTCCTGCCTCCCCACCTGCTCCATGGACATTGAACTATGGGGCTTCAAGCAATAACGAGCAGGGGCCTGGCAAGAGGACACAAGGAGGGTGCGTGGTGCCCCTTCACCCTTGCCTAGAGCAAGGGGGCAAGGACTCTGCCTCCAGGGCATTTGGGGTTCTCCCCTCCCTTACACAACACACTCCCATTCTCTGTAGCTTGAACCAGTGGTATGAACAGTTGGATTCAGTTTGGACATGGGGGAAAGGGGGAATTCCCTGGTAAGGTCCAACATCTAAAAATCGCAATGCTTCCCCCCAGAACTGGGGGCCTGGGAACACTGGACCTGCTCCTTCTCCCCTCTTCTCCCCCATTTTTGTGCTTCTAGTTTGTTTCTTTAATTTAACAAGTGCTGCAGTTTGCCCACCCATCCCCATCTTTCCCCCAAGTCCTCAGCAACTTTTTCCTTCCTGCCCTCATGGGGGTTGGGGGGGAGGGTGGATGTGGGGTCCCCTTCACCAGCCCCCTCAGGAGGCCTGGGTTGGACTCAGGGTCTCCCTCAACTGGGGGCTGGACCGCAGCACCTGTCTGAGCAGTTAGAGCGTCTTTCTTTTCAGATCGTGTACAGTAGATTATTTATTTTGTTATTTTGGAATAAAATTTATTTTATGGCTTAGGATCGATGGCCCCTAAGAGGGAAGAAGGGTGGCATGGGAATGGGGGAGTGAAGGGAGGCTGGCAGTGGATGGGGAAATAGAAAAGAAGCAGCAGGTAGGGCCCCCTAATACACTCAGAGGACCACACGCCTGGGTCCCAGACTCACCCCCTGCCTCTGGGCAGGATTGGCCATGTTGAACCACCAAAGCTAGAGCCACATACAGATGTCACAGCCACATAGACCCACTAGGGCCACAGACATACTAAAGCTGAGTACATTCAGATTAGCATGTATCAGAGAAGCCAGCACATCTGCTGGTGTCCTTTGTGCAGTGTCTCAAACTTCCAAACTTGTGTCGTGACACAGGCAAGGTCAGATAGATACATGTTCTTTGTGGACACAACAACTAATGTGTGTGACATCCATGGATTAACGTGTCTCAGGTACGCACGCTTTCACACAGCTGTATGTGAAACGCAGCCCTCTTGTGCACAATCTCCTACACGTAGCCAAAAGCCTCCATCTGAGGAATTTGGGGCTGTTTGAAATTTGTTTTTTAATCTGAGCATAACCCACATCTGTAACCCAGGTGTACAGATTCCCCCACCTTCTCCCCGCTAGGTTCTCCTGAACTGCTTCTCCACCTGCCCAGAGCTGGGACCCAAGCCCATCCCTCAGTCCCCAGACTCTAGTACAAAGGTGTGCACGTGTCTGCGTATTTCTACACGGGTGTCCTGGGCCCTGGCTCGAGGTGGGCAGAGAAGTCATCCGTGCCCTAACCTGTGCTCTTGACCGGCCTCCTTCCTACTCGGCCCCATCTTCCAGGGAGAGCTGTGTGTGTGTGTTCTGCGTATGCAGGCGTGTTGGGGCGTGTCTCACTTTGGAACCTGAATTTCCCTTCCAGCACTGGAAGGGGGAGGACAGGGGTGTGTGGTAGGAGGGAAGGAGTGGATAGGCTCCACCCACTGTGCATTTTCCTGGCAGTCTTTTCCTCCTGACCAGGGAGTAGGTGGGGATAGGAGAACACCCTTCCCATCTGCTACTTGGCAGGAGCATGGGCAGGTGTCCAGAGCAGGTCCGTGGGGGTAGAAGAGCTGTCTCTCTGGGTTCCCCTTCCAGGTGGAATCACCAACTAGGATTGGCCCGTAGGTCCAGGTGGGACAGTGAGATCCCAGACTGCCCATAGTGAGAGGGCTGCAGGAGGGGCTGGGTTCCCATGGACCCTCCCCCTGATTCCCCTTGCCCCTCCAGGAGAAGCTTGGTGAGGTCCTGTTCGGTAGGAGGCAGCAAGGGTGGGAACATGTCTTCACCGACCCTGCAAGGAGGAAGCAGAGAAACAGTAGGGTAGGTATGGCACCCACTCCTCTAACCTCCACCCAGCCAACACCCCCAGGTTGCCACTCACCAGGTGCCCTGAGGGAACCCTTGTATTGGCTGGGTCAGGCAGCTCTCTTCTGCCATGGTCACGTCTGAGCAGAGCAGGGGCTCAGGGGTGGACACGGCATGCTCCTGAGACGGGCATGGGAGCAGGCCCCTGTCAAGACCAGAAAAGTAAATAAGATGGGGGTGGGTAAGGCTGGAAATGAATGGAGAGTACGGGATCAGGAGGGAGTGCTGCCACTTACTGTGGGTGAGGTTGGTCAAAGGACAGGTTCATCTGGCTCAGGTTGGGGGGCATCTGCAGGTGAGGTCTAGAAACAGGAAGGAGGGCAGAGTCAGAGAAAGGAAGGCTAGGCAAGGACATGGTGTTGCAAAGTCAAGATCACTGAATGAGGGAACAATTTCCAGCCCCTTTTCCTGACTGCATAGTCTTAGGTAAGCTGTGAGCTCAGTCTTCTCTTCTGTAAAATGTGTATGTGTTGGGTATTGGGGTGGGGGTAGGAGAAAGGACTGAATTAGCTAATGTCTAATGTTTCTTTGGACTCTGGTGGTTCTAACACCCCCAGTCTCCACCCTACCTCAACTCCCAGGAGGGGAGATGTCCTGCCTTGACTAAGAGTTAATAAGCACCAGAGGCGCCCGGGTGCCTCAGTCAGTTAAGTGGCCGACTTCAGCTCAGGTCATGATCTCACGGTTCATGGATTCGAGCCCCGCATCAGGCTCTGTGCTGACAGCTCAGAGCCTGGAGCCTGCTTCGGATTCTGTGTCTCCCTCTCTCTCTGCCCCTCCCCAGTTCGCACTCTGTCTCTGTCTCTCTCAAAAAGAAAATAAAAAACGTTAAAAAAATTTTTTTAAAAGTTAATAATCACCTGCAATTATTATAATAAGAGTGTTACTTGGGGAGCAAAAATGTCTAGGCCATTTCATCAACAGATGAATAACTAAAAATCAAGACAGCAGATAAATGACAGTGGGTTTCAAGGACAAGAGAGGTAATATTAATACTAAACATAGCCCTTGCTATGAGCTTTACAGATATTACTAACTCAACCTTCAAAATAATCCTATGAGGAAGGTAGTATTAGTATTAGCATTAGTATTATTATCAGTATTCCCTATTTTAGAGATGAGGCACCAGACCTAGGCAACTTGCCCAAAGTCAGTAAATGGTGGAGCTGGAATTCAAACCTAGCTAAGTCTGGATCTTAACTGCTAATACCTCAATGGAGTGGACAGAAAAGACAGAGTGTTAGATTTTTGCTGCCCTTTCTCACAGAGGAGCCTCTCCTAACAAATGCAAATACCCATCACCCTTGCAGGTGGATATACTCGCCCCAACCCCAAGAGGTTCTTCCACTTACTCCTGGAAGGCTGGCAACACGTCTTCCCGGGAGAGGGCTTGGTATGAGGGGATGGAGTGAGAGTGTGGTGGGTACACGTGGGACCTGGGGAAAGAAAGCAGACCCTTCTGATGCCAGCCCTTCTCCCAGACACTCCTAGCCCCTCCCTCAAGATAGGGAATCCCTTTCATGGAAAGGAAAATTCCCTACTTCGGCCCCCAATGCCAGCTTTCCCAGCTGCCCATGCTGAACGCCTGTCTGCACAGACCCCTCCCGTTCCTGTCTCTCAAGCTCCTTACACCATATCTGGGCTGAGCTGCATATTCATGGAGGAATCAGGGGCCATTCCAAGATCATAAGTGGGCACCATGGTAGGCATTTGGGGCTCCAGGGTAGGAAGTGGCTGGTCCCTAGAGGAGGGAAGGAGGTATGTGTGACTGACCAAGAGTTGATGCCACCACTTGTTCCTGCAAGTAGTACCGGGCCCCCGCTATCGTCCACAGCCCCACACTTACCTTTCCACAGTCATCTTGATGGTAGCTGGGACGTATCCCCTGCCATCCTTACCCATCTGTTCAGCTGTTGTGGGGAAGAAAAGGAGAACCATGGAGTGCCCCAGGATTGGAGAGAAAGGGATGTGGAAAAGGTGGGCATAGTTGATGGGCAAGTAGGAGAAATGGGGCTTCAAAAATGGAGAGGTAAGTCAGAGATGACATACAGTGTGCATAGAGAGGGGCAATGGGAGTACGGAAAAGATGGGCAAAGGAAGGATTCAGAACTGCCAGCTTCAGCTCACGCTTGTAGTGGCTCCGGAAAGCTTCATCCTTGGGTTTCTTGGGGTAGAGGTTTTTGAGCTGAGCAAGGTCCCGGATTCGGTCCCCCAGTGAACGAATGGATAGGTCTTTGGCAGAGAATGGCTGGATGTTCTCTATCTGTGGGGAGCCTACAATAGGAATGAGACCCTGAGTCCTCTCTGTCCAGACACTCTTTCCCCTACCCAGCTCCACCAGAGGACTCATTCTTAATCTACCAAGGCAAGGGGGAGAAGAATGAGGGTGGGGGCCCTGAGGGAGAGAGAACCCACCAGTCTCCATTCTCACAGACCTCACAGTGAGAAGGCAGACTGCAGAAGGGAGGAGAGAAGTTGGATCTAAGGAAGAACTTCCTGAAGACCAGGGTTGGCACCAAGGAAGGCCAAGACATTTCCGTTCCAGAAGAAACCCCAAAGGGCACAGGTACGGAGACAGAGGACTGGCTTGGGGTGACCTCACCATCCTGGCCCCGGATGACATGGGCAATGGTGATGCCCCCAATCTCTGAGTCGCTGAAGCGAAGGAGGAATGTTCCATCAGGCTCGTTGAGAAGAAGACTAGTGACGTACTGTTTGCTGATGAAGCCAATGATCAGCCTGGCCAGGATGAAGGAGAGGATGGGGGTAGAGGCACTGGCTGTGGAGAAGAAGCTAGAGGTACAGCTACTCAGGTCACTGGGGCAGAGACTCACCGATCAGACCAGTAGCTCCGGAGACAGCGTTTGGTGAGGTCCAGGACACCATCGAACCACTGCCAAAAGGTGAAGCCACGACCCAGCAGGATCTCCTGGGGAACAGGGGGGGAGCTAATGTGAACACAGGAGGGCCGGAGTTAGAGCCTGGTTAGGATAGACACTGGGCCATGAGTGCCCACACAGCAGAGTCACAGGGCTGAAGAACCAAACTGGATCTGAGATCTCATCGATGACAATAGCCAATCCTCACATTTACCATGTGCCAGGCAGTATTCCAAGCCCTTTCCACAAATTAATTTATCTGATCTTTACAACCCTATGGAAGTATGTCCTATATGTACCCCACTTACAGATGAAGAAATGAAAGCCCAGAAAGGTCAAATAACTTGCCCAGGTCTATACAGCTGGTGAGAGGCAGAGCTGGGATGTAGCCCAGGAAGTCTGGGCCAGGGTCCATCATAACCACTGTGCTCCACCTGTCCTTAGTTAGGCCTGGTGGAAGCTGAGTCCAGAGAAGGTGTCTTTGCCAGGTGTGAGTGTCCTGTTCCCTTTGCTAACACATTCTCTGGTCATGTAGACTTCTCTTTCTTTTTTGCTAAGAGAGCAGTACATAACTGCATTTACCCAGCTGGTCATCAAGAAAGACACCCAGATCTTTTCCCCCGTTCTTATAGCAGATCCAGTCCCGAGCCACCTCATCTGGAGGTGGTAAAATATAGTAGTAGCTAACTAAGAGCAAGAAATATGGGGTTCCACCCCAGCCATGCCACTCACCTGCTGTGAGGCGTTGGACAAACTACTTAACCCCTCTGAGCATCAGGCTCCTTGTCTGTAAAATGGGGATAATAATAGTACCTACCTCAAAGGGATGTTGGGAGGAGTAAGTGAGATAACATACATAAAGTGCTAAACATAGTGCCTGGCATATAGTCAGCTGTCAATACATGGTAGCTGGTATTACTGAGCATGTCCCTGTGGGATTTCATCCTGGTTTTTGCAATAGGAACTATTTTCCCAATGGGTCAAAGTCATTTTGAATCTGTGTTTACACACAATCTAGATGAGTCATGCAAATCACTGGGAAAGAGGGAGGACGGAGGACCCCCAGACCAAAACACGAGGCATGCCAGAGAACGCATCCTCTGGGCTTACCCCCCGGGCTGAGGGTTTTCCAGTTTGGGCTGTGACAGAGGCTTCCTTGATGGGCATAAGGGGGCATCGCGAAGACCCCAGTGGTCAGTCTCTGGACAGAGGTTGGGGAGGTCCTGAGTGCCTCAGGGATGAATAGCTTAGGGGTGTGAGGTCCGAAGAGCAGGGGAATGACCTTGTTGAACTGTGACCAGGATACAGAACGATGCTGGAAGGCCTCCATGCTGAGGCTGTTGTCATTGAAGATCTTCTGGGCTAGGAAGAGGAAGTGCTCTGGGAGTAGCCCCCGATTGGTCCCCACTTCAGCCATGAACTTGAGGTTCAGAGTTTCACACATCTTCTCCCAGGGCACCCGCTCAGCCACCACAAAGGGCACACGGTCCTGGTGTGAAGTGGGAAGGATAGGGCACTTTAGGCTATCATCCTCGTTCATCCTCAGGAGGGGCCTTCATCCCTCCCACCTCCCCAAGACTGCCCTTCCCAGCCATTGTCCCCCTCAGCTTGCTCACAAAGATGGTGCTTTTCCAAGAGTAGTTTAGGGTACTGCAACATGATAGCTGTTAAGACTCGCATGAAAAGAGGTCAGAAGTACAAAACCAGGAGGTTAGAGAGTATGAAGGAGGCAGAAAAAGTCCGCGAGAGGGAGTGAAGGCCACTTCCGTTGGAACATGTCTGACTCTGGCCCTTCCCGCCATGTTAGAGCCTACCGTGCCTCTGTTCTTCCCCTCCACCACCATTCCAGGTCTTTCCTCACCATCTCAGAGAAGGCATTATCCCACAGGATGGTGGCTTTCGCATTGTTGTCTTGGTTGCCGTGGACAATGACCACCAGGGGCAGAGACAGAGCCTGGCAGGGGTGAGAAGGGGGATCTTCTTACTGGAGCAAGGGGCTTCCTCGGGGAGCTATCTCTGAGAGTGCAGGGAAGCTACTGGATTCACACAACATAGTTAAAAGTTCCCGGTGATTTACCAAATGCTTTCTGAAGCTCGATTAGGGCCTCACTGTAGAGAAGTGGTTACAAGTCAGTGCTATGGAAGCAGACCTCCAGGTCTCCAATGCCAGCTCCAACACTTAGTAGCTGTGTGACCTGGGCAAATTACTGAATCTCTCTGTGTCTCAATGGATTCATCTGTAAAATGGGGCTAATAATAGTACTTAGCTCATAACGTTATTGTGAAAACTGTGTGTGTGTGACTTAAAATAGTACCCTGGTCTACAAAAAATGTGTAATAAATGCTAGTCGCTGTCACACCACGATTCCCTGGCATGTGCACTCTTGCTCCTCCCACTCACCCTTGCCCCAGTGCACCCGAATACCGGACACACAAAGTATGGAGCTATCATGAGGGGTGAGGATTCAGGGCCCCAGCATGTGACATGGAGGGGACCTGGGGCCCCAGCTTGGGCAGCCTGAGGTTCAGTTCACCTGGAGCTGGATGGGGAGTTTGTTGGGGCCAAGTGTGAAGCTGGTGGAGAAGAGCACGGCACACTTCTCCTCGGTGACAGACTCAGTGCCCTTCCGCTCACAGCGCTTGATTTTCTTCAGAAGCTGCAGGGTGGGGTGAAGGAGAGCAAGGGTGAGGACAGAGATGGCTTCTCCTGGATTCCCAACATCCTCTCTGAGGACAGTCCCTGAGTCTGAGGACCCCTGCCCCCCTCTCTGCCACTGCTCCCTAAAGCCCTCACCAGGTTCTTGAACAGGGCAGAGCAGCAGTTCCCAGGAATGCTGTTCTCCAGGGCCACGGTGTTGTTGATGATCTCCCCAGTGCTTTCTCTGCCAGGGGAGGTCAGAGAGTGAGTGGGCGCATTCCAGCTGGGCCAGTCCATGGGTGAATGGCGTGGACTACTGGCCCCAAATCTGCATCTCCCTGCTCAGGTTCTTAAGGAGGGTTCCCATCTTGGCCAAATCATGATTCCCCATCCCATTCCAGCCCTGTTAGGTCCCTCACCTTCCTCTGCCTTGACCATTCAGGGTCCACACACCCCACGTTCCCCCCTCCTCATCACCTGGCTCTTTGCGGTACCAGTTCCCCAGGCTCCTCTGGCCTCCACCACCCTAACAGGCCTTCTCCAGCCCCAGCTTACGCTCCAGCCCCGGGGCCCTGGGGCATGCTCAGCTCCCTTGCTTGCTTCTCAGTCACCATGTCAGCCCTGACCAGTGGAGGCTTGGCTGGGGCCCCCAGGAACCGTAGGCCCAGCAGGAATCGAACCCCAGCCTGGAACTTGGTCTGAGTCTTCAGAACCTGGGGGGGCTGCTTCTCTACCAGGAAAGAGCTGGGAGGAGTGAAGACACAGGGCAGTTAGTGGCTGGGTCCCTCCTGGTACCCTTCCCACAGCTCCAACCCTCTCCCTTCCCTGGGGGTCTGCTCTAGGCCAGGCTGGGGGGTTACGGAGGCATACCTGGTGACGAGGGTTCGCAGGACTTCATCCAGCCGACTAATCAGCACTGCCCGGGCCTTGGGCTCAAGCTCCCCACTAGCCGCCCCCACCTCCTGCTGCAGCTGGGAATAAATGTCCACCAGGCTCTCGCACCTGGGGCCAGGACAGTGGTCAGGGGGCACGGGATTCAGGCTGCCTGCTCCAGCCTAACCCCTCTAGCCCTAAACCCAGAAAGAAAGCAGGATAGTGTGTGTGGAGGGGTGGGATGGGCAGTGGGTCTTGCTACAAGGCACCAGGGCTGAAAGGGCTGTGGGACCTGCCTTGACTCTGGGTTGGAGGTTCTTTCTCTGTACCTGGACCCCTGTGGAAACCCAGCTGCCTCTTCCCCAGGACTCTGGTACCCAGGTCAGCTGCCAGCATGTACGGTACTTTTGCACAAACTGAAAGGTGCCTCCGCCCAATAGACCTAATAGGAAAAGGCTTCCCATTCCTCTGGGCAAGGGCTTGAAGAGAAAAGCATCGCTGGGCATACTTGTTTAGGATGCCGCCTGACAACAGTGTGAACAGTTCTGCTGGAACTGGCTTCTCTGAGTCTCGGCCCATGCCAGGACCTGCTTGCCTGGTTTTTCTCTCCTACCTGTGGGTCCTCCAGCAGGGACAGCAGACACCCACCCCCAGCCCGCCCTTCTATCCCATCAGCCCTGCCCCAACCTCTCCTGTAGTGGTGCCAGGCTCTCCTCAAAGGGTGCACCATTCCCTGCCAGCTGCTGCTGCCGCTTCCAAATCTGGATTCTCTTCAGCACCAGGGCCTGGGTGGCCTCCAGCTCCCCGACAGTCTCCTGCAGCAACGTGGCCAGGGCCTGCGGGCAGGGGAGGCCTGAGCCAGAGACACCCTGTCTCCTCACCCAGCCCCTGAGGGAAGGGCTCTGTTTCTCACCTCTCGGGCATTCCCCTACCCCACCACCATGTGTGACTCTCTGAGGCCTAATCTCCATCCCTTCACAGAACTGAGATCCCTCAAGAACTGCACTTTGAGCTCAAACTCCACCTCCCAGTCCGTCACTGACCTCGCTTTGCCCAGTTCCACTGGCAGGAGCATCTATCAAGTTGCGCAGAGACACTGAGGGTGAGGGCAGAAATCAGGGTTACAGACAGATTTGAGTCAAGGGTGAGGTCCAAGAGGGGATCACTCTACACACTTCCCAGAACACTCTTAAGGTGCCAGGCCAACCTCTTACCTTGGCCAGCCTCGGCACTGGGCTGCAGAGCTTCTCGGAGAAGGCGAGTTTCCCCCACCCGGTGCTGTAGCCTTTGCAGGGCTGTGTTAAACTTCAGCTCCTCCTGCTTCCAGTGGAAGGGCATTGGCAGGTGGCGGAACTGCACAGGCAGGACAGACGCCAAGAGGTGAGATACTCTGTCCATCCCTCTACACTAGGCCTTGGCTCCCTAAAGAGGTGCCTGCTGCTATGCTCTGCGAAAAGGAGACAAACTACTTCTCTTGTCTAGCTCCCTTTCTCTTTTGATGGGTCTCCCTGACCTTTTGGAATCTCCCGGGAATAAGCCCTCTCTCGGCAGAATCAGCTTCTCACCCCTTGCTCTCTCCTCCCTGGACCTCACTACCCTCAGTCCCTCATTTTAAAGCTTCCCTGAGCTTGGCTTGGGGTGCACTCTGACCCCAGGAACCTCCTTTGGTCATCCGGGGCCTAAAACATTGAGCTTTTCCTCAAGTTCAAATTCCTTCTGGTTTCTCATGGCTCAGGCTGAAGTCCCAGGGAGTTGAGTTGGGGTGGGAGGCGGGGGTATTGACAATACCTGTTCCATAACAGCTTTTTTCTCCCCTTGAAGTATTTGTTTAAAAGTGGCCACCAGCTTCAGGGGGTCCCTTTGATATATGCTCTATAGAGACGAAGAGTGGTGGACTAGGTTAGCCTGGCTCTTACCCATGTTGTTCTCCCCCTCCAATCCACGCCACCCTCCTCCATCCACGCGCGCGCGCACACACTGAAAAGGCAGCACAACTGCAGACTCCAGAAGTTTTCATGCATTTGCATGCTTTTAAAACCTAATTTGCATACTAGCTAACAACTAACTACAGGAACACCAATTTGCTTCCAGAGTCCAATTTCTTCCAGTGTTCAATGCTCATCCCAGCTCCACTCCAGCTCCACCCCAGCCTTGTCCCCTTTCCTCCTGCCCCCACCTCCAGGGTGCTGATGTGTTGCAAGATGGCGCTCCCCTCCCCCTGCTTTCCGGCTGAGGCCTGAAGGCGCTGGACAGTGGCTGAAAGTAGAGCGCTAGCCATGTTGCAGCAGAAGGTGTCTGAGCCGACCAGGAACTCCCTGTGGGAAGATCAGGATGAGGAGGCCTCAGGTCAGGGCCTCTTTCGCTCTACTGACCTTCCACCCCTCAGCACACAGCTCAGCGGCTCCTTCCCAGTTCTATTCTCCATCCAGGCCCTCTGCAGTTTCATCCTTGTGCCCTTTGTTCCCCAATTTTCCAGTTGCTGTGGGAAGTGTCCTTGCTCCAGCCCTGACTGCCTTCCTCTATAGCTCAGCCCCCTCAGGGGGCAGAGGACTCCTTGTGTCAACGTGCATAATCTGGTTGGTGTGGCACAGACTGTCCGCTAAATCTAGGCCACCATACGTGGAATAACGGGTCTCAAGTCCCAAAATGGGACAGAGAAAATCTAATGGGGAGGGGGGGGAGGACCTGGGAGGACCAGCATAGGGCAGCTAGGACTCACCAGGGCTGGTTCTCTAGCCAGTCACCCAGGAGATGCCGCAGGTGTTGGGGAAAGTCAACATAGAGCCGTTGCAGTTTTTCCGGAGGCATCTTGGAGACCAGACCCCACAGAGACATGATCTGGGGTTTGGAGGGTGCCTGCTGGATAGGAACAAGGCCACTCTGAGAGGTGCCCAAGAAAGCTGGCCTATGCCTAAGTTCTGGGGGCAGCCAGCAACCTCCTGCAGACAGCCCTCCCAGAGACCATCACCACTACCACTCACAGCCAGACCACCTCAAACCAGGGACATCTTTGGTCAAAGTCTGAAACAAGGTCATCCCTTCAGCGGTAGACAAAGGGGCGAAGGGGCGGGCAGAGGAGGACAGGGGAGGTGGAGAGGACAGAGAAAGCTCTCTGAGAGAAGGCAGAGGACTCAGGTTGCAGCTCTGAGCTTGCTCTGGTTCTGTAGGCAAGGAACCTCCCCACTGTGAGCCTTGACCTACTCATCTCATAAAATAGGAGGCTTGGATAAGTGCAGAACTTTCCAACATTGTTTAAAGTAGTAGACAATTTTGGTTTTAAATCTGTGGAATCGCAATTATATAAATAAAACGTATAAAATTGGAGTTTCACTCTTGAAAGCAGGTGCGGTTGGCCTGGAACTCCACTGCTTCCACTTTCCTCTCCCAGCCTCCTGACTCCAAAGGTGTTCCTGAAGAAACCCAAAGGTTTCAAAATCCCAGGCATCCATGAGATAATCTGAAAACTACCAGGATGGATGAAGAAGAGAATGGAAGACCAATAACAGTTGCCATTTATTAAGCAGTTACTGTGTATGAGACAGTACACAAAGCTCATAATCCCATTAGAGTTTTGCAATAATTTTTAAAATAAGTGATTACACCCTTTCATAGATGAAGCAACTGAGTCTAAAAGAGGCTCTCTAACTTGCCAAGGCCACTGAGCAAGTGAGTTCAGAAATCAGGATTTGAATCCAAGGGGTAACCGACATCGAGCTGTGAGGGCCCCTTCCAGATCCAGATCCCATCATCCAAGGAGGAGGGGCTGTGGGAGGAGAGCTGAAGAAGTGGAGATGGAGGAAAGGGGAAAGCAGAGGGAACTTGGGAAGAAGGTGGGAGAGATTGGAGAAAAAGTGGGGTTAAAAAGCCTGGAGTGAAGAGCCTAGAAGTTGGGGAGAGGAAGCTAGAGGCTGGGCTGGAGTCAAAGGGCAGAGGAGAAAAGATGGAGAGAGGGAAGGAGGAGATGGGAGAAGTAGGGGGGAGAGGTGCATCCCCATTTCTGGGTGGGCTGCAGGGTGGGGAGGTTCAACTGGTGTTTTCCCAAGGGTCTCTCAGCACATGTTTCCCATAATGCCCCTCTCCTAGAGAGGAGAGAAGATGAGCATGGAAACTCCCCGAGGCTCCCCCAACCCAGTAGCCCCAAGCTCTCCTGGTGGGCTTTTAGCCTCTCCTCTCTCCCAAGACCGCTAAAGGGATAGAGAACAGAGGGGCCGTTTTTCTAGAGACTCTAGCTCCAAAGCCCTCTTGTTCCCCATACCCCATGCTCCCCAGCTTCTATCCTCTCTAGCTTTTTTCTCTCAAAGGCAGTATCCTCCCTCACTCAGGGTCTTCCAATAGGCCTTTCTCTACCACCTCCCACCCTGGAGTGAAGCACCTTTAGGTCTGTGTTTCAAATTCAAGGGAGGACTCCATTCCTCTCTTCTCTCTTCCTCTCCTGTTTCTCATGGTGCTCACACCTTTAACCCCAACTGGGGACTGAGGTCATCTTTAAGCAGAAGGCAGCCCCCCCCCCCCCCCCCCCCCCCCCCCCCCCCACCCCCCTTCCGCTTTGCTCTACAAACCCTCGTTGAGTGACCAGTCTCCCAGCAAGGCCCTGACCTTAAATCTCCTCCCCTACTCCATCCCCAGGCATTAGGCAGGCCACACTTTCCCCTACCCCACCCTACAAAAAAGCAGGTTAGGTGTGCCTGCCCTGACTTCAGGCACTTGAAGCTTTAATCCCCCTGAAGACTCGTCGGGAGGAGGAGCCACGGCGCGAGGGGGCGGGGCCAGTGTTCCCCAACACTTCCCAACCGGGAAGGCGAGCCCGGACGTCCACGATACTCGGCAGCCTGCTTCGTGGCCTAAACCCGATCACCTCTATCCCTACATTCTCCAGCCCTCTGACCGTGGGACCACAGGATCAAAAGTCAAAAGAGCTTCTCTGAGTTGCCCAATATGTGTTTGTGGCGGTGGGGGCGGGGAGGTGGAGCCAGTTCAGCACGAGGAGGGTTAACTCCGCGCCGCCACCGGGAAATCTCGGCGTCTACAGCAGCCAAGCGTGGAGCACTTTTGAGGGGGGAAATTCCCCCTCCTCTGGGGCACCATGAGGTCTACATCTGGGGCTCGCTCACCCCCAGCCACACCCTTGAACAGCAGCAACCTTTGGGGGGGGGGGAAAGGATAGGGGCTTGTCAAGGACCCACCTCCCTCTGGCATCAACCCTCTAGGGAGGGGCAGCTACCTCTCCTCCCCCCAGGGCAGAGGGGCACCTCCTTGCCCTCCTTTCCGTGCCTTTACTTGCCCCTGGAGGTGCGGGGGCGGGGGTGTGGAAAAAGTGACCCGCGCGGGAAGGTGGGAGTTCTGGGCCTTACCCATACCAGATTTCTGTGAGAATTTAAACCTGCCCAAACCCGGGACCACCAGCTACCAAAACCAACTGAAACAATTTCTCAGGGACCATACACCCCGCCCAGGGGAGGGTCCTGAGAAGACCCCCGCTAATCCACCCCCCCACACACACACACTCCAAATCAGAGTTCCCCCCTCCCCCTCCTCCGAGGCATCCCCTCACCTTGGCAACCCCTCTGCGGTCTTCTCCCTCTCAGCGGGCACTGCCAGGCCCCATGGGTCTGTAGCTCTGTCCAGCGAGTTCAGGGCTGGCTCTGCTGGCACCCCCCCACATCCACCACCACCACCACCACCACCAAAAAGAGCACACACACACACACACACACACACACACACACACACACACAACCTCTCCCGTCCTTCCTCCTCAGTGTAAGCAGTGGCTGCCCCAGCCCGCTGTTTCCGGCTTCTCCGTCTAACCAGGTCCCTCCCTGGAGCTCTGACGACACAGAGAAGAGAAAGTGGGCTGGAGGAGGAAGAGGAAGAAAGTGGGGTGAGCGTGTGTGCCTCCTTTGCCGGGTGGGGGAGCACGGGGTCCAGGGAGCCAGGACTGGGGCTCAGAGCCTTAGAGCCAGACTGGAGGGGAGCCTGATCCCCACTTATTCTACCCCCTCAAAAGCGATCAACTCTTCTCCAGAAAGTCACCTAATAATAATACCAAGCAGCAACCTGCGGCCCTAAACTGCCTCTCCCATACCCAAACTTGTGAAGGGGCCCAGGGTTTGGGCTCAGGAGTGACTGGGCACCCCAGGGCCTCTGGAAAAGCAAATCCCTCTGGGCTCTGCGCTCCCTCCAGTGGAGGACCCTGAAAAGCAGCCAGGGTGCTGTCTGGAACTCCTAAGTCCTCCTCCCTTCTTGGCGGGGTGCGCCTTAGAGGTCGCGTGATTACTGATGGAAGGGAGTGGGGGAGGGGACCCCAGAGCTCAGAATTCTGGAAGACTCCAGAGGAGTCTCATGCACTGAAAATCATCTCAGCCCCCTCCTCACAGGGCACTACACTTCAGACCCTTGTGGGAAACGACACAAACTAGAGTTGCTGCCTGCAGATTCCCAAGGGACAAGTTTGAATAGGAATCTGCCCTGCAGCCTTGGCAAAGTTCCTGTTTCTGTGGTAAACACTGAGACACACCCAGAAACAAACACATACATGTACAATTTCCTTGGCCATAAGACCTCGCGCGCGCGCGCACACACACACACACACATGCGCGCGCACACACACACACATGCTTACACATGTGCGGGCAGGCTCACAGACACGTTAGCCCTCAGAGCAACAAGCAAGTCACAATAAGACACGCACATACACAACGCTGGCTCAGCTTCTGAGTCATCGTCACAACTGGTGGCTGTTTTTTGCAGCTTTTGCTGGAGGAGGAACTGAAGGAGGCCAAGGGACCCAGAGAGGTCTCCATGCCCCCAAACCTGAGAGACAAGGTGTATAGAAAGGGTGGTCTCTGGGGGATGGTGGGAGATGGGAGGTTTCAACTCCCTTCCTCTTCCCCTAGACAGGGCTGGGCTGAGGGGCCAAAGCTAGGCCTATGCTGCCCCCTGGTGCTTAAACTGATTCTCAGAGCCCAGCTCCTCCCTGTCCTGTCCCATGTGGATGGTCGTGTGTGTGCAAGAGTGCACATGTACATGGAGGTCCCAGCCAGGCAGCAGAGGGTAGCAGTTAAGAACTGGGACTCTGGAGGGGCGCCTGGGTGGCTCAGTCGGTTAAGCGTCTGACTTTGGCTCAGGTAACGATCTCATAGTTCTTGGGTTCGAGCCCCACATTGGGCTCTGTGCTGACAGCTCAGAGCCTGGAGCCTCCTTCAGATTCTGTGTCTCCCTCTCTCTCTGTCCCTCCCCCGCTTGCACTCTGTCCGTCTGTCTCTCTCTCTCTCAGAAATAAACATTAGAAACAAAATTTAATTAAAAAAAAAAAAAAAGAACTGGGACTCTGGAGACAGGTTGCTTGGGTTCAAATCCCTCCAACACTGCTAACTGAACTGCACAACTCTGGGCAAGTTTGCCATCTGTAAAATGGAGCAAATGATCGTCTTAACTCATAAGGTTGTGGGAGTGAGATGCAATAATATATGTGAAGGCTTAAAACAATGCCTGGCACATAGTAAATATTAGGCACTCTTTTTATGGTCCAGAATAAGCCTGGTGTGAGGAAGGCAGAAGGGCTTCCCTCCTATATAGGGGTCCCCAGGTTTGGGGGTAATAATACTGCCACAAAGACAGAAATATTGGAGGTGTGTGTGCTTATGTGTTGACTGTGTCTGGAAGGCAGTGAACTGAGGAGATGGTATGGGTGGAGACGGCAGGTAGGGAGTCTGTCCGTGGGTTTGTATGACCAGCAATGCTGGGACTGCAGTGTATGCACATAGGTGCTCAAGACACATGCTCCCAGGTCCCCACTCTACCCTCAGACATCCACAGACAGTGGCTGCATTCCTAAGGGTCTCAGAAGGTCCAAGTTCCCCCGAATTTTGGCAAGAGAAGGGGAGGATTGAACGCAGTCTCTAACTTTGGGTCCTTTTGCAGGGTAGAAAGGCAGGAGCAAGTACTGGTAGGGAAACAATATTTTCTGTCATCCTCTCTAACTGATTGCACCAATGGGGACACTGTGGTGTCATGGAAATAAGCCAGAGTTAATTAATTAATTAACTGATTTTTAAGAACCCAGAATTTAGAGGCCAATCCGGCTTGGGTATGACACCACTTAAGAGCTTTGTGACTGTGTGTCAACCCCTCAAATGGAGACAACAGTTCAGCAAAATTTAAGGAGGCACTCATCTTCAGGTTGCACAGTTGTAGGGTCTGCTAGACTTTCAGTAATGGCACCCCCACTTGCATGACCCTGGGACTGGGTACCTTGCTTGCCTCACCCATAAGCCCTGCCATCCCACCAAGTGGTCATAAAGATTACATGAGAGAAAGCATAGGAAAAAGGAACTTTGTGGTCTGTAAAGGGCGGTTTGCAAGCCAATAGTGAGTCACAAAAGCAATCTGAAGACTGTTTTAGTTTGTTAAGGCTACCGTAACAAAGCATCACAAGCTGGCTTGGCTTAAACAACCAAATTTCTTGTCTCACAATTTTGGAGGCTAGAAGTCTCAGATCAAGATGTTGGCAGGGTTGGTCCCTTCAGAGAGCTGGGAGGGAAAAATCTGTTCGAGGTATCTCTCCTTGGCTTGTAGATGGCCATCTTCAAGTTCATGTGGTGTTCCCCCTATATTTGAGCCTGTCTCCATATTTCCCCTTTACATAAGAACACCCGTCATATTGGCTTAGGGAACACCCTTAATGACTTCATTTTAACTTGATTACCTCTGTAAAGTCCATATCCCTAAATAAGGTTACATTCTGAGGTACTGGGCAAACCTCAAATGAATATGAATAGTTGAGGGACATATGAATTCAATATGAAAATATGAATTTAAAAAACTTAATTAAAGTAAGCTCTATGCCTTACATGGGGCTCAAACTCACAACCCTGAGATCAAGAGTTGCATGCTCCACTGACTGAGCCACCCAGGTGCCCCTGAAAATATGAATCTTTGAGAGACACAGTTCAATCCATCATAGTGAGCCTTGACCATCACTTTTAAAAAATGTTTATTTATTTTTGAGAGAGACAGAGAGCAGGGGAGGGACAGAGAGAGACAGGATCTGAAGCGAGCTCTGCGCTAACAGCAGAGAGCCCAACACAGGGCTTGAACTCATGACCCAAACTGTGAAATCATGACCTGACCTGAAGTTGGACGCTTAACTGACTGAGCCACCCAGGCACCCTTCACTTTCTAAAAACAAAGTAGGATAAAATAGAACAGAAAATATCAGAATGCATCACACAAAGTAAGGGTAAGTATTGTTTAATGAAACTTTTGTTTCAGTTTTATATAAGTATCTGAGTTACAGGTCTTGATATAAAAGATAATTTTTATTGCAGACTGGGATCACAGATCAAAGTACTATTTGGATGTTGGTAAACATCATGTATCACTTTGCATTGCTTTTTAGTTATTTTAGGGGTATATCCTTCTTCTCTGACAAGAACAGAAGCTCCCAGAGGGTGGGGATTCATATCATACTTACACATTCCTATGCAGCTAGAAAAGACAACATGCATTCTTGCTAATGAAGACAAGGACTATTGTTTACTGAGTCTTTACTAGGTACCTGGTGCTGGGCTAAATGTTTTACAGATACTCTCTTATAGAAGGACTACACTTAGTCATGTATTGATGGCAGGAGCTCAGTGCATTTCACAGGTAAGATGAGTGGCTGCCGTGTTCAGGAGCACTGGGTAGTGTCCTGGGATTTGTGGAGGATTGAGGGAAAGAAGGAAAAAGTCACAGAAGAAGTATGGGAATCTGCTGTGGACCCTTAGTCACCTCTGTCTCTCAGGCCTTTGCCATTCTCCCCAACTTTTCATCCACCTTGATATAACCTCAACACTTAGATTAGATGAAACAGAGACTATAAATTGGAAACTCCCCCAGTTTCCTTCTGTCAACCAACACATATATTCATCAGCAACAGCATCATGCACCTTCCCCATAGGCTCAGAGGACAAGGAGCCCCTGTCCCTGTCCCTACTCTTCCCTGAGGTATGCTTCTCCTCAGGAACCCCCTCTGTCTCCTCAGGCACTGTTCCATTCATTGCCTCTTTGATCCTCCAAATCTCCAACTTCATTCTCTAATTATTACAGCTCTTTACTCTGAGCATATATACCAACATATTCAACACCCCCCTTCTTTAAAAAAGTAAAATTGAACTGATAGCAAACATATAAGACAATGCTTGGAATGTGTATTTAGTTAAGTCAGTAAAAATTGTTGGTGTCTGTTCTCAGGTTCTTACAGCCGACAGGGGGAGTCAGATCAGTTAGCAAACAGTGATATTATAGGATAATCAGGGCTGTGAATCCAGTGAATCACAGGGTGCTACGGGGACACATAGGAGGGGCATCTACACTAGATAGCAGATAGGAGAGATCAGGGAGCTCCCTGTAGGAGGTGATGCCTGAACTAAATCTTGAAGGAAAAATAGGAATTATTCAAGCAAAGAACAAAAGGAGCGTTAAACCAGGAAGAGAATCTAGCGTGTGTAAAGGTATGGATTCTGTGGGAGCATGGTACCTTCTGGAAAGGGGTGGTAGTTGGCAATGGGGAGCATTAGAAGATTTGGGCAGGTGAGTAATATGATGAGGTTTCTCAGAAAGACCACCCGCTACAGTGTAGAGAATGGATTTAAAGTGTAAGTCTGAAGCCAGAACAGTTCAGAAGGTTACTAATAATGGAGGAGGAGACCGTTTCATGGAGGGGTAGAAGTGAAGCATTGTAGAATCAAGGCTGGGTAGGAAGAGAAATAAAGACACGAGGAACTGGTGGGTAAGGACAGAACAGAGTCAAGGAACTGGAAGTCTCAACAGACCTAAAGAGTAGCCTTACTGGGAGCAAAGGAAAAACGAGTTAGAGGCCTGGAGTGTTGCAGTTGGAGACAAGGGGATGAGATTTCAGGCCAGCTCTCCTAGGAGGACACCGTGTAGGTCATGGCTCCAGGACTGAGTGGCTATGGCAACATGATGGTTGATGAGTCATTGGAGTTGAGGAGGGCAAGGAACCAAGAAGCCAGGGTGCTGGCTGGACTACCCGCATGCATAGTTGAAGCCATCTGGGTTTGCAAAGACCTGAGGTGGATAGGAATACAGTAGGTCAGATGCCAAAGTCTTCAGGGAGTGTGGGCAAAAGTGATCGTGACATCATCAGTGGATGACAGCAAAAATAACGAGAACTAACCTTAGTGAGAGCTTATGTGTCACTTCAATTCCTACCTAAAATTCTAAACACTGTACATTTTATCCTACAACAATACTGTGAGATAGAATTATGTGCCCAAGATGGTAACCACTCACCACATGTGGCTATTTAATTTTAATTTAAAAATTCAATTCCTGGGTTGCCTAGGTGGCTCAGCCAGTTAAGTGTCCAACTCTTGGTTTGGGCTCAGGTCATGAACTCATGATTCATGGGTTCAAGCCCTACGTGCGGCTCTGCGCTGACAGTGTGTGGCCTGCTTGGGATTCTCTCTCTCCCTCTCTCTCTCTCAAAATAAATAAATAAGGCACCTGGGTGGCTTAGTCTGCTGAGCGTCCGACTTCAGTTCAGGTCATGTTCTTGCGGTTGATGAGTTTGAGCCTGGCTCGCTGCTCTCAGCGCAGAGCCTGCTTTTGATCTTCTGTTCCCCTCATTCTGCCTCTCTCTCTCTCTCTCTCTCTCAAAAAATAAGTAAATAAGTAAATAAATAAATAAGTAAATAAATAAATAAATAAATTCCTCAGATACACTAGCCACATTCCAAACGCTCAATAGCCACATATGGCTAATGGCTACTATATTAGCACAGACATGGGACATTACCATCATCACAGAAAGTTCTACCGGATAGCGTTGATAGCCCTCATTTTACAGATGAGGAAACTGCAGTGTGGAAAGGTTAAGTATCCTGCCTAAAGCCAAAGACCTGGCAAGTGAGAGAGCTGGGATTTGGACCCAGTCAGTCTGGTGTGATGACTGTTGCCCGGGAGCAGTATGCTACACGTCTTCTCAGTGGAAGGTGGAATTGTTGGCCCTTAAAATGTAGAGGGAGGGGTGCCTGGGTGGCGCAGTCGGTTAAGCGTCCGACTTCAGCCAGGTCACAATCTCGCGGTCCGTGAGTTCGAGCCCCGCGTCAGGCTCTGGGCTGATGGCTCAGAGCCTGGAGCCTGTTTCCGATTCTGAGTCTCCCTCTCTCTCTGACCCTCTCCCGTTCATGCTCTGTCTCTCTCTGTCCCAAAAATAAATAAACGTTGAAAAAAAAACTTTAAAAAATAAAATGTAGAGGGATGTATAGGACTATCAAGGTGAGCACTTATGATAGCGCCTCAGTAGCAAGCTTCTGCCTTGCTGGCAAAGTCTGGATTTTGTACAGGTGTTCCCCTCCCATGCATTCAGGGGATGAATCTCATTGGTCTAGCCAATCCCATTCCCCTGGCCACTAGGACCTTAGGGGGTTCTTGGGAAAGATTCTGTTCTTCTTCAAAGCTAAGTCCATATGTGAGGACTGAAACAGTTGCGACCAAGGAGAGCACTTAGGATAGAGAAGCAGTGTGAAGAGGTAGAAAACTGTCGAACCAGCCCTGGATCTGTTCTAGAACTCCACCTTGTTCCATTTACTTTAATTGGGTCTTGTGTTACTTGCTTCTAGATGTATCCCTAACTGAGACCTCAGTGGAGCCAGGTGACTGTTGGAAATGGAGAGCCCAGAACATCTGAATGCCCATGTTCCCATACCACCCATCTTATGCACCTGGGAGAATAAGTGATAGCTCATTAAAAGAAGAATGTCCTCAGGGAAGAAGCAGGTTTCAGACAAGCAAAGAGGGGCAAGGACAATCTGAGCCAAGTGTGGCTTCAGGCTTTGTGCAAGGAGGGGTATGGGGAGCAGTGCAAGGGTGGTCAGGAAGAGGAAGCACTGGATTAAGTGGAGAAGGGTAGACGCCCATTGAGGTTTGCCAAGGATGACAGGATGTGAGCAATGGTAGGGTCAGCTGATCTCAAGTTTCCAAATAGAGCCCTGGGGCTGTCAGAGGCTTACTGTGGCCGATAGATCTTCACCTCACAGAAGAAAAAGTGGCAACCTTGGTGGGTGGGCGAACATCCCTGGACGGAGCCAACTGTGGTCAGGATTGAGCCTCTGCAAGGAAATCCCAGGCCTCTAACTGGCCCTTTAACTACTGTCTTATCTCTCTCTCTTTCCCTGTGTAGCCAAGCTTCTTGGGAAAGTTATTCACATTCATGGTCTTCCCTTCCTCACCTCCTCAGGACACTGCCAACGGGTGGCTGCCCCCACCAGTCCAATGAAACTGTTCAGGCCCATGTCATTTTTGCCTACCTATGTACTCGGGACACTGGCCCACCCCTGTCTTTGCTGGACCCCTCAGCAGTATTCAACACCGTTAGCCATTCTTGACTAAGCCCTCCCCTTGTTGGTTTTCCTGCTTCCTCTCTCCTAGTCCTCCCTCTACGTCTCTAGGTGCTCCTTCTCAGTCCCGCCTTCACAAGGCTACTCTTCCTGCGTAATCTCATCCAGACCCAAGGCTAAAGCATTCCAGCAACAAAGCAATGTAATATGGTGGCTTAAACCATGGCCTCTGGGGCTAGGGCACCTGGGTTCAAATCCCTGCCATACCACTCCACCTCTGTGTGACATCTAAACCCCTGTCAAGATATAGATCATGGGGCGCCTGGATGGCGCAGTCGGTTGGGCGTCCGACTTCAGCCAGGTCACGGTCTCGCGGTCCATGAGTTCGAGCTCCGCGTCGGGCTCTGGGCTGACGGCTCGGAGCCTGGAGCCTGTTTCCGATTCTGTGTCTCCCTCTCTCTCTGCCCCTCCCCCGTTCATGCTCTCTCTCTCTCTGTCCCCCCCCCCAAAAAAAAAAAAAAAAAAGATATAGATCATAATCCCTACCCCATCCCCACTGTTCTGATTTTATTTTCTGGAATTCATATAAATGGAGTAAAACGGGATGTGCTTTTATACGTCTGGTTTCTTTTACTCACTGGTGAATGTTCTGAGACTCACCCATGTTGTTGTGTGTAACACAACATAGTTTGTCCATTACTGGGTAGCATCTCATTGTAGTCTATCATTTTTTAAAAAATGACAAATACCTGGCTGTAGCCAGTTTTTGCCTATTATGAAGAAAACTGCTATGTGCATTCTTCTTCAAATCTGTTTGTATACATTTTCATTTCTCTTGAATAAATAACTAGGAGTATAATTGCTGGGTCATAGGTATATGCTCACTTTTATAAGAAATGTTACATATTGTTCCAAACCGATAGTACATTTTACATTCTCAACACTGTGTGTGAGTTCCAGTTGGTCTACTTCTCACTAACATTTGGTATTGTGAGTTTTTAAAAGTTTAACCATTTTGGTGAGTGTGGAAAATTTTCCATTGTGGTTTTAACTTGCATTTTCTTGACTAAAGATGCTGAACACTTTTCATGTGCTTATTGTCCATTCATACATGTTCTTTTGTGAAGTATCTGTTCAAATCTTTTGTCCATTTTAAACAAAAGTTGTCTTTTTATTACTGTTATAGATTTTTTTTTTTAACCTATCCTGGATACCAGTCCTTTGTCAGATCAGTATTTTCCTTACCTATTTGTTCATTTTCTTAATGGCGTCTTGTGATAAACAAAAGTTTTAATTCTTGATATTTCTTTTTTGTTTTTTTAATATTTATTTATTTTTGAGAGAGAGACAGAGTGTGAGCAGGGAGGGGCAGCGAGAGAGGGAGACACAGAATCTGAAGCAGGCTGCAAGCTCTGAACTGTTAGCACAGAGTCGGATGCAGGGCTTGAGCTCACGAACTGTGAGATCATGACCTGAGCCAAAGTCAGAGGCTTAACCATTTGAGCCACCCGGGCACCCCTAAATCTTGATATTTCTGTTATAGTTATTGCTTTCTATAACTTAAGAATTTTTTTACCGCCAAGTCATGAAGTTATTCTATGTTTTCACCTAAAAGTTTATCATTTTAGCTCGTATGCCTTAGCCTTTTGATCCATTTTGAATTAATTTTTGCATATAGTATGAAGGAGGGGTCAAGTTTCACTTATTTCTTCCTTATAGGTATTCAGTTTTCTCTGCATCATTCCTTTCCCCAGTGGATTGCTTTGACACCTTGGTCAAAAATCAAGTGACCTTTAAGTGTGAGTCTATTTCTGACCCCTCTTATTCTGTTTCATGGATCTGTTTGTCGACCCTTAATGCCAGTACCACACTGTCTTGATTACTGTAGCTTACAAGTCTTGAAGCCAAGTGATATAAGTCTTCTAGCATTGGAATTTTAAAAGCTCTTCAGGTTATTCTATTGTGCAGCCTAGATACGAGAACTTTGAGAACATTCTAATGTGATCCAAAGTTTCTAGTCCTCGCTTTCTATCACTATTCTCTAGGCTGACATGATAAATCAACTAACATACTTGATCCTGTCTTCTTAGTCTGGAGTCCTCTTCCTCCTCAGTTCTATGGCTGATACATTATGACTTCATCAATTTCTTGCCTGGCTCCCCACTACTTTTAGAAAAAAAGTTCTAAGTACTTCATGTGGCCAAAACCACCCTTTGTGATTAGGTTCCCTGATACCTCTTCCATTACCTTGCCCAACAAGTATCTTGAACTTCAGCCATACCATATTGGACATTTGTGTTTTAAACTTCTTCATGTCTCTATGCCTTTGCCTGTCCTTCAACCTAAAACATGCATCTCTTGTCATTGCTTGTCATCTTCTTCCTCTCTCTTCAACATGTAGTTTGGCATCATACGCCCAGCTCTGCTTTGATCTCTTTCTTTGGAATAGTTATCTGGCTCTGGTTCCCTCTGTGTTTTCCTTTATCACAGGCATTAGGCACTGTGTTGTGATTATCAATCATCAGGTTCAGCAACCCCACTAAATTGTGCACTTCTTGAAGGCTGAGATTGTGTGCTTTCATCTCTTGTCCCTTGTGCACACCTAGAAATGTGTCCAGCACAAATAAGGTACCTAATAAATGTTGATTAAATGAATGAGAACTGGGCTCCAATCTGCACTGTGATTTGGGGCAGATTTCTTAATCTCCTTGAGCCTCTAATGCCATATCTATCTACAAACTGGAAATAACACCTATACCACAGGTGGTTCTGAGATAGAAGTGACTTAATCCATGTAAAATACATTGAGTGGGCTTGGTACATGGTAAGTGCTCAGTAAATCTTGGTTCTCTTCCTACCTTCCACCAGACCCTTCAGAGACACCCTTCCTATTCACACTTCTTTAACCTTCTTTAACTGACCACTAGGTGGCGTCAGTCTCTGGCCTGACATTCAGTCCCAGGGCTGCCTCCTTTAATACCCCATCTTAGGCAGGAAAAGGAGATCTTTAATAACTTGCTGGGAGATGCAAAAGGAAGATATCCTCTTTATACACCAACTTTTTTGCCTACTGCCACCATTCTAGGTATCCCAATCATGAATTGCAGAGAATTCCCCCTTGATTTCCCATATTTGGGTTATAATTCCAACACAAGGATTTAAAGATGGAAGAAACGTCTTAATAATAAAAGTGGGGTGGGACGCCTGGCTGTCTCAGTCGGTATAGCATGACACTCTAGATCTCTCGGGGTTGTAAGTTCGAGCCCCACGTTGGAAGTACAGATTACTTGAAAATAATTTTTTTTTAAGCATAAGAGTGGGGTGAAAAGAAGCTGAAGCAGAGAAGGATTGAATAATGAGTGCAATAGGAGAAATACAGGAAAGAAGATGTTAATAGTCATATCTCATTTGACAGTGGTTAGGCTGTCTCCTTTCCTTGAGTAGGCGCCCCTAGTTTTAACAGTCCTGTTAGCCTCCTCCGGTCAAGAGTTCCTCATATTGGGTGGATGCAAAGAAGTAACAGACATGATCCTTGCCCTTAAGGAGTTTATGGTCTGGTGGTAGGCACAGACCTCCCAAAATTGAGTGCTAAATTCTAGGTATTGAGGCTATGTTGAGTGCAAGCTTGGAAGAGGACAGGAGAGCTTTTCTGAAGAGGGTAGGGAGGAGCTGCGAGAACAGTATAATTAAAGGCTCAGGTAGAAATATGCATTCTCTCATCTTACAGAGACACCCTCAGCAGTTCACATACTGGAAATAACCCAAGAGCCCAACAATCCCAGTAGATTGTGCAGTAATCAAGCAAGGAGATTCCAACCAGCCAATATAAAGAGTGAGCTAGATGTGTATGTTTAATGTGGAAAGGGATCAAAATTAGTTAATTGAAAAAAGCAAGTTACAGAACAGTATATATTGTATGAGCTCATTTGTGGTTTTAAAGGATGTCTATTTATATTTATTTGTCAATAAAAAATTTTTTTAAACCTTCCAAAGGAAGCCCAAGAAACTCTTGGTAGTGGTTACTGTGAGAGCAGGACTAAAGAATAAGATGTTGGAGCATGGCAAGTTTACTTTCACCTTCCTAGGCTTTTTTTTTTTTTTAATGTTTATTTATTTTTGAGAGAGAGACAAAGCATGAGCAAGGGAAGGGCAGAGAGAGAGGGAGACACAGAATCCAAAGCAGGCAGGAGGCTCTGAGCTGTCAGCACAGAGCCAGACGCAGAGCTCGAACCCACAGACCATGAGATCATGACCTGAGCTGAAGTTGGATGCTTAACGCCCCCACCTGCCTATACTTCTTATATTCTTTCTGTACTTTTCTATACTCTTTGAGTTTTTTTCTTTTTAACTAAGTATTACCATGTTTCACAATGTAAAGAATTCACATTTGATTCGGTTGTCTTCAGATACTGAGCAGAGAGGTTCGCCAGCCAGGAAGAAACATAGGGAAAGCAATTTTAGGAAAGAAATTTTAGCAATTTAGGAACTCCTTTATGAAAGAAGGAGTGAGATGCCCCTCACAGCTCTCTTGGGCTATACATATGGTCACTCCAGATAGCTCTTTCCTTTCAGAACTGCCTGACGTTGGCTTCACCTGATTTCACCTGGACCACAGTATTAGGAGCAGGGTCCTAGGTAAGGAAGGAACCAACCTAGGCATTCATTAAAAAGTTAGTGGGGTGCCAGGGTGACTCCGTCTGTTAAACATCTGACTCAGTCTCAGCTCAGGTCTTGATCTCAGGGTCATGAGTTCAAGCCCTGTGTTGGGCTTTGCGCTAGGTATGAAGCCTACTTTTAAAATCCAAAACAGGAACGCCTGGGTGGCTCAGTTGGTTAAGCGTCGGACTTTGGCTCAGGTCGTGATCTTGCGGTTCCTGTGTCCAGCTCTGTGCTGACAGCTTAGAGCCTGGAGCCTGCTTCAGATTGTGTCTCCCTCTCTCTCTGCCCCTCCCCCGCTTGCTCTGTCTCAAAATCAAACAAACATTTAAAAAGCCAATTAATTAATCAATTAAAACAAAACAAAACAAAAACAGCGAGTCCTTGCAATGTGCCTATCACTGCATTAGCCCATGAGGGCTGGATAAAAAGATGAACACGACCCCACCCCTGTCCAGAGAAACTCTCTGGTAGTGGAAATGGAGGAAATCTGAGCTATATTTCAGAGGGAGAAATGACAGGCCTTGAGCACAGGCTTACAAGATTGGATATAGGAGAGAAAGGCCAATGAGGAATTGGCAAAATGTCTGAAGTTTCTAGCCTAGGAGACTAAAAGCAGGTGGACTTGGCTCTGAGCAAAGTGAGCCCAGAGGAAGCTCTGGTTTGGTGAAAAGGTCCAGTGCCTTCCGGATTCTTCTCACTCTCCTTGCCATCAATGGGACAAGTCCTCCATGCTGGTCCCTTTCCTGCCAGGGACGGACTGGTGTGAGCACTTGGAGCCCTTCCCATTCCTCCACTAGAATTTAAAAAGTGAGAATGGTGGTGCAACCCTCTCTCATCTCTAACGTCAATTTCTGGCAGCCCACGACGTTGCCTGCTGCGTCCCTGAACTCTGACTTTCAGACACCCAAGGTACAACCTTAAAACACCGCCCAGAAGGGGGCAGTGGCCAGAAGCACATTCACCGGGCTCTGGGAACCGCCCGGCGCCTTCAGGACTCAAAGTAGCATTCCCGTGTGGTCTCGGGGCCGGGACAAAGGTCCGGCACTCAGCAGACACCTTAGACCTCGAGGCCTGGAAGCAGGGGTCCAGAGTCCCTCATCTTATCCCAAATCCCTGTTGCTCGGAATCTAAAACCCCAACTTCGTGGGAAGTCAGCCAGAAGGTATAAAAAACAAAACAAAACACCAAACCAAACATAAATGAACCCAGACCTCTTGGGGCGAAGGGGGGTGGCCCTTCCTCAACCCCACCCGTTGGTGACTCACCTCCCTCCAAACCAGGGCTTGCCCCTCCCGCGCCCGGTGCCAGGCGAGCAGGGCGGGGCGGGTACTAAGGTGGGCTCCATCCCCAGCGCTACGCGGGCGGACAAGCTCCGGCGTGTCCCCGCGGGTGTCCCTGTTTACTCTGAGCCCTGGGGCGAGGTGGGGGCGGGCCCTCGCAGCCCCTCCCCCACCCCGCCCCCCTTCTCCGAAGGCCCCAATCCCTGTCTCTGTTTTACGAAGTCTCCAAATCAAACCTCAGCCTTTCCGCGTATCTTCCTTGCGGACTGGAGGCCCCTGCCCCCCACTCCAGGCAGGAGAGGCACAGTCAGAGTTCCCCGAGGAAATCGGGCCTCCGCCCGGACCCCGGGTCCTGGATCCCTAGACGGAGCCTGAACTCCTAGGACACGACCCCGAGTTTCAAAGAGAAGCCCCTCAGCTCTCCTCGCCCACTGCCCAATCTCCCCTCGGCCCTTCAGCTCTCTGAAGCACGGGGGAGGGGGGAAGGCCCAGTCTGGGGAGAGGACGCTCCAGGCCCCAAACTGGCTAGCGGGGGTCCGGAGACCTCCACTCTAGGACCGCTGACCAGACCCAAATCCTGTCGCTGCGCTGACTCCCCCTCCCCAGGGCAGCGCGCCAAATCCGCGCATGCGCACTCACAGGATTGCCGCGTAGCTCTTTCTCCCCCCCCCCCCTTTCTTTCCCCGCCCCTTCTCTCCCTCCCTCCTTTGCCGGTCCCCTCCCTCTCCCCCCCTCGCCCCCCCGTCGCGGCACCTCAGTCCGGGGAACAGTGGTGCGAGCTCCAGGCCCGTGCACTGAGGAGGCGGAAACCGGGGGAGCCCCCAGAGCTCCATCAGGCCCCTTCCAAACGCTCCCCCACCCGGTCCACGCCCCCCACCCCCTACCCCGCCTCCTCCCAATTGTGCATTTTTGCAGCCGGAGGCGGCTCGGAGATGGGGTTGTGAGCTTCGCTCTGGGAGGGGGAAAGGGGAGAAGAGAAAAGCAGGGGGTGAAGGGTTTGGATTTGGGAGGAGGGGGCGGGCGCACCCCCGACAGCAGGCCCTCCCCAAGGGGCTCTGAACTCTACCTCTTCACCCACGCCCCTGATGCTCTTTGCTTAAGGATAGGATAAGAATAGAGGAGGAGGAGGGGAGAAGGAGGAAAAAGGGGGACCCCCCAATTGGGGGGGGGGGGGCGACGGCAAGAAGTAGCAAGACCAGAGGGGAGGGGGCTGCTGCTTGCATCAGCCCACACCATGCTGACCCCGCCGCTGCTGCTGTTGCTGCCCCTGCTCTCAGCTCTCGTCGCGGCCGCTATCGATGGTGAGTGAGATTCCGCGGCCCCCTTGGACCCCTGGGGACACCCACTCCCCAGCCCCCACTCCTGCGCTCAGATGGGGAAGGGAGACGCGGGAGGGGGTGCCTTTTGTTATCCCAGTCCAGCTGACACAGCAGCGGCCCGACTGGGGGCGGGGATGGGGGTCCGATTTGGAGGATGGGGGCCCAGGGCAAATGATGCTTCCGGGACCCCCCAGCCCAAACAAAGACCAGAGGCCTGGGAAGAGAGAAAAGGGCTCCCCTTTTTTCTGATCCTGGGATCCAGAGGCCTTCTCCTCCTGTCTCTGGTTGGGGAGGGCCTCTGCCTCCCCTACATCCTCCACCCCCCCCACCCCCATCTGAAATGTGAAGGAATCCGGATTTGCAATGTACGGCTGCAAAGGGGTGGGGGGGCTTTTGCAGTGGCCTCTGAATCTGGAAGGGGGAGCTGGGTCAGGGTTGCCCTGCTGGGCAGAGGGCAGGCAGGCCCGGGAAGGCTGTGGGTGGAAAGAGGGAAGGCCACAGGGAAGGCCCCCTGCTTGGGTGTGGAATCTGGGCCTGGGGAGTCCAAGCTTGGAGGCCTAGGTCCAGGATCCAGCGGGCTACCCGCCTGGGTTCCTAAGCGGGCACTTCCCCCTCTCAGGGCCTCTGTCAGTAGCCTGGATAGGGCTGGGTGGGGGTGGGGGTGGGGGCAGCGATGCTATGTGACTTTGAATTTTCCTTCTTAATTCCTGGGAGCTTTGAGATGAAAAACGTCAGATGTCATCATTGGGGAAGGGGACTGGAGAATGGCCTGGAATGCTGAGGTGGGAGGGAGGAAAAAAGCTGCTTTCTCCCTGACTTCTGGCTTGATCACAGTTTGGACAGGAAGGAGAGTTGGAGGTTGGATGGGGGTTATGGCTATGGCCCTACCCCCCAATTCTCTACTCCTTTAGGAAATGTGTTTATTTCTCTCCACCTTTGCCCCATACACACACATTTTGTATATTACAGTTAGGCTTGGGCTAGAACAGAGTCTTTTTGGGGAAATGGGGTGTCCCCTCTCCCCGCTCTATGTCAGCTATTTTTCTCTTGCTTGTGAGTCACTGGTTCAAGTCTTGCCCAAGCTTTGAGCTAGGATCATGGGGTTGGGCTGGGCTGGGCCCCTATTTGAGGAGGGTGGGATCTCATCCCTTCCCGTCATTTTGGTCCATCCAACCAGGGAAAAACCTGGACCCAGTATCATCATGCACCCCTCCTCCATCTTCTAAATTTTGCCAGGTTAGGATTGGGAAAGTTTTTCTCTGAAACCAGATTGTCTCTCCCTCTCCTCCCCTCCCCCCAGCTTGCTTCAGTTAGAGAAGAGAGGTTAGGGAGTCGGGAAGTAACTGTGCCCCCAAAAGACAGTATTTTCAGTGGCTCCCAGTTATGTTGACTGTCTGTTCCCTTCTCTGCCACTACCTCAGTTATCTGCCCAAGAGGAGAAAAGAGGCTTTCTCTTGAATATTCTCTCTAGACCAGTCCTCACAGGCAGCCCTAGCCCATGACTTCCTTGTTATACATGTTCTTTCCTCTTTTTCTCAACCCTGTGAGGTGGGAGGGGAAACTAAGGCAGAGAGGTTTGGGCGCATGACTTCTAGGGAGAATAGAAAAAAAAATTTAAGAGAAAAAGAGAGACCCTCACATCATGGGAGGATGGAGTTAGGAAGAAGCAAGAGAGGCCTCTTCGGAGAGCAGAAAAGTCCCCATCCCATTCAAGGATAGCACCAGATTGCTTCACCCCCAGACTTCTAAGGTGGTTCTATTTGCCACACTACAGGTTAGTTGCTGGTGAGTGGAAGTGGGAGAGATTGGACATGTTCTCCTTAACTGTCTCCCTGCCCTTTCTTAAAATTTCCACCAAGCCCACATCTGTAACCCAGCTCAAACCAAACTGTATCCAAAGTCCCAGGAAGAGGACCCTTCCCCAGACACACTCTACTACTCTTACCTTGGGAATGGAAATATGAATCATCGGTTCTACCCCACTCTGAAGGGGGGGAAAGGGGTATTGTACAGACCTGTAGGGCTGGTGCTATCCAGGGCAGCCCAGAGGATTCTCTTATCTCTACCCCTGCCCTCATGCCTTGGGCCCACTGCCTTCTTTCTCCAAAGAAGGAAACCTTTTGACCCCAGATACCTAACTTTGTGTCTAAACTTTCTCTCTGCTGCTACCGCAGGCCTTGCTGCTTTCCTTCTAGGGGAGCAGCCCTAGGAGTCTTCCCCACCTCTTTTGCCTCGTCTGCTCCACCTGAACTCACCCCAGTGTCCCCTTCTCTTTGGGGAGCCATGTCACCCCCACTAGTAAACAGAATTGAGTGTACTTGCTATCAGGGAGGATGAGGAAATGGATGAGGTGGGAATGGGAAAAAGGGTCATTGAGGACCCTGCTGAGCTTAGGAACATCTTGTAGTGGGGAGGGCAGCCCCAGGCAGTTATGGCTCAGGGAAGGCCGACTGCCTCCCTCTTTCCACACCCCTCTCCACACACGCCCTTGAGCCAGTTGTATTACCAGTTATCAGACAAGCTGGACAGTTGAAGTGAGTTATGAGGCTGAGGTGTTTGCCTCCTGGCTCTCTGAGAGAAACTTCCAAACTCCTTTTTTCCCCAGTCAGACCCCCATCCTTGAACATCTCCCCTTCCCCTGGTCTTTCAAAGCAGGGATGTTTAGCACAACGATTTGGAGATTGGAGGAATATTTTGATGGTAGAGGCTTCTTCTTTTCTTCCAATCTTGCTCCCCCTTCCTCCATTTTCTCTCCTCCCCCCCCCCCTCCATATATATATGTTGTTGTTTGTTTTGGTTTTTGGTTTTTGGTTTTTTTGTTTGCCTCCAACCTCTCCACTGTCACTGAACCTCTTAAGGATGTCAGTTGGGGTCCTGGCTAGAGCCAGATCCTGTCCAAATCCGCCCAACTCCTCAAGACTCCATGCTTTAAGGAGCCCCTCTTTACTCAAGTCAAACTTTCTTTCCTCCTGCTGCGGTCTCCGCCTTTGCACATCAGAACCCCGAGCCTAGGGCATATTGCCCCTCAGTAGTCTCTTGTCAGCATCCCCCCACTCTGTGTACTCTCCAGGATTCAAGCCTTCTGGCTCTGTATGGAGAGCTCACCGCCCTTGGGGAATCTGGGTGCAGCTGATTTGGGGCCATGAAAGGGTCCTTGACCTGGTGGAGCTGGGTGCCCCTGTGAGCATTTGGAGAACTTAGTCCCACCCCACTGTGTTCAGTCCCAGATTTCAGCCCAGTTAGCAGGATCCTGCATTGTTTGGAGAAGGAAGCAGTTGGCTTTGGAGTGCTTCCGGTGCAGTGGCCCCAGGCACTAGTGTAAAAACTCCCCAGGAAAGAGGTGAGGGATAGTGGTGGGGGAGAGGTGTTTGTCCCTCTTGCTCCCTCAGGGGAGATGAGAGTCTCTCCGAGGCCTTGGCTTCTCTGGTTGAAGAGCTCCAGTCTTCTTCCCTTTACTCCCTATTCTGTGGGAGGCAATAACCCTTGTTCTGGGTATTCCTTGGGAAAGAACTGCTACAGCAGGGACTCTGTCTCCATAAGTCAGGATATATGCTGCCCCCACCCTACTCTGAGTCTCGGGGGCTTGTTGTTTTTTGGGTTCATCCTAAGACAACTGTGCCATTATCTTGGCAGCCTCTGGGCTGAGACCCCTTCCTGTCTATTTTCCCTCTGTCTGCTGTCATTGGTGTGTGCTCTCTTGGCCTCTCCGAACCTTTGTCTCTCATCCTCCTGGTTCATCTCTGTCTGGTTGCCCACCCTTTGTGGCATTCTCTGTCTATCTTTTTTAGTCTCCATTGCTTGATTTGTCTCTACCTGTCTCCATCCACTTCCATCCAGGCCTGGGATGGGCATCTCAAAACTCCGTGGGAGTGAGCATGTCTCCTGGGCTTTCCCACATGCTCTCTTTCCCACCTCGCCATTTTGGAATTATTCTTCCCCTCCCAGGTCAGAGTCGGAATGTCCAGTTCTGCAGTTCGCCCTTCACTTTCCTCCAAATTTCTCTCTCTTTTTCCCCCTCCACTACTTTTAGGAATGGATTTTGGAGAGAATGTTTCTGGAGGAAGGGAACTTGATACCTTTATGGGCTGAGTAATAGGGGAAAGGAGATATTTCAGAAGGAAAGGGGGAGGTTAGACTTCTCTCAGAACTTCCTCATGACCTGAGAACTGGAGAAAGGTGTGGGGAACGGGTCAGGAGCTTAGACCTCCTTCTGCTGAGCATAAACCATGCGTGTGTGTTGGGGGTAGGCTTATAAAGGCCTTATAAAGGCCTGGTGAGAGATATGATGACCTCTGGGGGGGTTTGAGGGGTTGAATTTTGCTTGTGGGGAAAGGAAAAGATGGTGGGGAGGTCACTGGTCAGGCTAATGTCCTGCTGAGTCAATATTGACTCAGGATGGAGGGGGAGACCCTTCCCCTCCCCTGGCAGTCCAAGCCATCCCGTCTGTACGTCTGTCCAGGCCGCAAAAGCAGAGTCCCAGACTCAGGAATGACAAAAATGTGTCTGAGCCTCACTGAGCTGCGGGAAGGAGCCACCGGGTAACACCCAAAATACATAAAATTCAGTGAAAAGCTCTCGGTTTGGGTCTGGGAGGCCCTGCTGCCCCACCCCCCTATGTTTGAAAGTTTAGATTCCTGCAGGCTCTGCCCCCCAGCCCCTGGCCACCCCCAGCTCTTCTGTTCCTTTAGATATCTCACGTGGTTCCCTTTAGAAAATATCCCCCTGCTAACACAGCCTATCTCTCCCTCTGCTGTGTCTGCTCCTGAAAAGGGCCCCAAGGGTCCCCTTCATGCTTTCCTGGCCCCAAGTCTCCTGGTCCTTTAGGACACGCCATCTGAGGTCGCAGCTCCCTTGCTCCCAAGGAGAGCTCCCAAGGGGATCAATGGATGGGTCTCCTCTTCTGGAGAAGACTCCCTCAGGGTTTGTCCTTTCCTGTCATCCTCTCTTCTCTAGCCAGGCACTCTCGCCCTCCTTCCCCACCCCACCCCCAAGGTCCCGGAATGGGACAGAGGACAACAGCCAAGGCTCAAGCAGGGCAGTGGGGTCCGTGTTGTGTCTGGACACACACCCAAGCCTACACCTCCTGTCCTGGCTCCAACTTGGTGGCCCTGGGGGCCATGGCTGGGCTGGGTGCCTGGGTTTGGGGGGGGGGGGCAGGGGTGTTGGCCAGAGTTAGCATGGCGGTCACATTCATCTCCAGGCAAAGCTGAGAACAGACGGCCCCTGTGTCCCGGCGTTCTTGCTGCAACCTCACTCACTCTCCTCCCTCTCCAGTCCTCTCCTCCTTCTTCTCCTTCCTCTGTCTTCCCTCTCTGTTCTGTTCTTGTCCCTCTCTGCCTCCTCCACCTCCCCCTTCTCTCTGAGGAGCCCTGAAGGTCACTGCCACCCCCTATAATCTCTTTCCCCACTCCTAGTGCCAGAGGACCAAAATATTCTCCCTGCCAGTTCCTTTTCTTCATCCTTTTTCATCTGGCTCCATCCTCATGGTCAGTGAGGAAACCACCTGTTCAGTTACCCATCACTCTGTGCCTCAGTTTCCTCGTCCGTACAATGGAGATTGCAACAGTACCCACCTCCCAGGGTTTTGAGGATCTAAATGAATTAACATGAACAAAGTGTTTCAGGTCAGTGGCTGACGAGTAGTGACCATGTTGAAAAGTGTTAGTTAGCTCCTATCATTAGGTAGCCCCAATTCTCATGAGGGGTGGGAGGCAGAGGAGGCTAGTGGTTGCTCCCGAACTTAGGCCATGTTGTTCCCTCACCTTAGCGGCGGGCCACAAAGATGGGTTTTGTGGCTGCTAGCGTCAGATGCAGAAGGCTCAGCTGAGGGGAGTGGGGTTGGCTGGCAGTTCTAAGCAGATTACAAGTGCCCTACCCCACCCCCACTGCAGCTCCCTCCCACCTCAGAGGGAGGCTTCTCTTGGCTATGTAGACTGCCCCAAAGTAGGTTATTTGTTTCTTTCCTCCCCACTCCCCCTGAAGGAAATCAAAGACAGGCTTCAGCCTTCAAACTCCAGATTCCTGGGGCTTTCTTCACCATCCCTGACAGGAAGGAAGTGCTGTCACATATCTCTCCAAGATCCTTGTGCTGCCTGGTCCCTTGGGAGCAGTGCAGCGCCCCCAGGTCCCTCCGCCCCGGGCCTGAAGAGGTGCTGCGATGGGACAGGGGCCCCGAGTGCTCCTCTTCCTTTCCTTCCCCCATCCCCCACTCCCCCCCTCCACAAGAGCACATCTGGTTTGTGAATCTCTCTCATTCCAGCTTTCCGAGTTTGCCAGCTGCTGTTTCCTCTGCCGAGTTCAGGCCAAAAATGGGGGTGGGGACAGCTGGGGGGGGGGTGCAAAGTGAGGGCCAATGGAGGGGGGATCATGGCTGGGACATGGAGTGGAGGGGAGGTTGGAGTGGCCAACCAGTGACCTCACGGGGCTGTGAGTTCTGCCTTGAGGAGGAGTGGGGGCGTGGACTAAGTCCATGTGAAGGGGTGGGGGTGGCATGGGGGCCATTTCTGGGCTCCAAACGGCCCATCTGCTTCTCTAGTCCCATTCCAGCCCTTTCTACCCGCCCCCAGCCAGTCTCGGCTGGCCAGGGGAAGAGGACCGGTCTCCGGCATGCTAACTAGGCTGGCGGGCTGTTTCCCCGGGAAGACCTCACAGCTGGCCCAGTGGGGCAATGAACTCAGCATTATCCACCTCCTCAAGGGGCCTTTATTCCCTGCTCAGGGTGGGAGGTAGGGGAGGGGGACGCCGCGGGTGGGGGAGCCTGGCCAGGCCATCCTTGATGTGTTTCCTGAACTCGGCTCTCATCCTGGCCAGGGGCCTGGGTGCAGTCCCTTCTGCCAGAGATGGGGGTTAGGGAGGGAGGACATCGTCTCCATGTGGCCCTCCTCAGACTCTATCCCTTCCTGCTCAGAGCCCTGACATACTTTATTTATACTCTGTCTCAGCCCTGAGCTCATTCTGCCCTGCATTTGAGTTAGTTGTGTACAGCTGTCTTCCCAGGGGGACTGGGGCTCCCAAGGGGGCATCTCACTCCTCCTTGGCACCCCAGGCTGGTCTTCAGTGCATGCCAGCTGAATAGAGATGGAATTTACAACAGGCCAAGGAAAAGGCGATGATGGGCTGGGAGACTGGGAACCCAGCCCTGGGTGGGGATGAGGGAGAGCAGGGGACTTTTCTTCCCATGGAGGACATGGTGACGGGGTTGGAAGGAAAAGCTCCTGAGGATGTCTCCGTGGGAGCTGGGAGGCTGATGCGGACTGCCCTGGCTAAAAGCTTAGCGTTGGCTCAACTGGTTTGAGTCCGGGTTTGGTCACTTGCCTGCTATGTGACCCCACCTTTTCTGGGGCTTGGCTTCCTCATCTATGAATGATGGTATTAGTAGCACTACCTATTTTGTCATATTGTGGAGAGGATTAAATGAGATGATACATGGAAAGAATGGGCTGACTACAGTTCCCATGCATACTGAGCCCACAGTAAGAGTTAGTGTTACCATTCTTAATTCCTCCTTGGAGGATGAGGCAAGAAATCTAGGTGGGAGTAGAGGAAGGTGAAGAGGGGGTGAAGGACAGGGCAAAGAGGTCCTGGATGTAGTAACTCCACAGGTTAACTGGCCTGAAACCAGCTCCCAGTCACCCTTCTGCTGCGGCTCTTCAGTTGTGGCATCCTGAGCTGTCTTCTGTGCCTTTTATCTCAGACGACGTCTACTGAAAGCCCTCCTTGAGGTTTAACCAACAAGGGGAGCCGTGTCTTTAGAGAATGGAGGTGGAGGCAGGGCTCCCTACCCTGCCTTGCCTTTCTCTCCTATACTTCTGCTGATACAGTCTCTAAGTCATCACTGTGCCGAGGGCACCCCCCACCACTTCCTGTCTGGGGCCTGGCTGTTAGGAGTTGGAGATGGGCAGGGTGATGGGTTTCAGGGACCAGGAGTGCCACAGAGGGCGGACTGAGCAAAGAGGTTAGAAAAGAACAGCCCTTAGGTGCCTGGCTTGATTGGAAGAGCGTGGGATTCTTGATCTCAGGGTTGTGAGTTCAAGCCCCACATTGGGCTTAGAGCTCACTCAAAAATAAATAAATAAATAAATAAATAAACAAACAAACAAATAAATAAAGTGGCTCTCGGTTTCTAGGGGGAGGGAAAGGAAGATAAAGAGAAAAAATGTCAAAGGCCTAAGTCCTGATCTTTCACCATCACTCTCGGTCAACAAAACTGGGGCCGCTGGTGTCTGACCAGAGTAATGCAGAACAGCAAGGGCTTTGACCCTGAGAACTGGAGAGGCACACTGGACAGGCAGCATCTGGGGTGGATGAGCAGGCTGTAAGATACGTTTCCTGCATCCTTCGCCTTCCCCCCACCACAGGTACACGGTATTCTGGGAGTATCCCACAGCCGCCTGCCAACCTAGGTACCTGGACTGTAGCTCAGAGTCTGGGCCAGATGGGCTTGATGCTGGGGAAGGAGGAGGAGCTCTAGGGACTTTAAGGTCGTAGAGTTGCCCTCCACCTTTCATTGTTTTCTTTCCTTACTCCTAGCCCCTAAGACTTGTAGCCCCAAACAGTTTGCCTGCAGAGACCAGATCACCTGTATCTCCAAAGGCTGGCGGTGTGATGGTGAGAGGGACTGCCCGGACGGATCCGATGAGGCCCCTGAGATTTGTAAGTACTTTTTCTGATCCCTTCTCCTAAACGCCTTTTCCTTTTGGCTCAGGAAGTTTGGGATAAGGACGACTGATCTCTAGCCTGGTGTGGACCTTGCTCTGTGATTGTTTGTCTATGACACAGCTAAAACTATTCTCTCCCCCTCTTCAAAGTGCCCGGCACGGTGCATGATGTGCTCAGAATGACACATCCGATTGCTCCTTTAGCGGCTGTACCCCCAAGCCTGCCAGAGACTTTGTTGTCTGGGCTGACAGCTTTGCTGGAAGGAGAGAGCCCAGCTTCCCTTCCCTTCTTGCTCAGTCCTCTTCTTCCCACCTCTGAGACTTCTGACTCTTAATAAGTGCCCCCAGGTCTTGCCGGGCCCTCTTCCTGTCCTCAGGTTCCCAGGCCAAAGGCCACTGGCTCTTACTCAGTCTCTGTACCAGAAGCCCCACCCCTGTGCGTTTCCCGCCACCCCCGCCTTCCCCTGCCCCAGTAAGTGGTGTAATCAGAGGCAGCTGTTTAAACTGGGAGAAAGGTCCGCACCCAGCCTTTACCCTGCCAGTGGGGGGTGGAGGATTTGCTGGCGGGACCCCAGAGTGTTGGGCAGCTGGCAGAGTCCTGGGGTCTCCACCTTCAGCCTCTCGCTGCTTGGCCAATCGGGGCCAGGGTCTAGGAGACCCTGCATTCCTAGGTCTGTCCCTGTTCTCTCTCCCAGGTTTATCCTGCTCCAGCTCTATTCCCTGTCCTCTCCCTATACCCTCACCCACAATGGTCAGGAGTAATTTTAGGGCCAGAAAGGGAGCCAGTCGTTCTCTCTGTCTTTTCCCCATACCCTGCCCTTGAGGGGTAGAGTCGGGGATAGTCTTCAAGTGTTTCTATGGTGAGGGGAGTTCAGCCTGGAGATTCTTCTTGCCAGATACCACCTTTATGCCCTACTTTGTTTTACCCTGATGCTTGATGTGGGTGGGGGTGATGGTAACCACGCAGAAGGGCCCGATCTTTCTTCAGTTTGATGCAGACCCCACCTTAGACACATCCCCACATTGTTTGCACTCATGTACCCTCCCAGACGCATCAGGGGGGGCCCTGATGCATCCCTCCCCACCACCATCACCACCACACACACACACACACACACACACACACACACACGCACACACACACACACACACAGAGACCAGGTCACACGTCAGCACAGACACACTCTTATAGCAACACAGAGTCCACACTCTCAAACAAGGATGCAGAAGCCCAACCTCAGACAGACGCCCCCAGACACTCATAAAAATCCAGACTCACTCCTGAAGGACATGGAAATGCACAGACTGAGGCCAGAAGCACCAGCACAGACCAGCACGTACAGACACACCCTCACTCCACACTCCTCACTCCTCACCTCCTTCACCCGTGTACAGGTACTCCTCCCCAGGCATACATGGACAGATGGGCTCACACACAGATACTCTCTCACACACCCTGTCCAGGCATGGGAGCCAGGGTGCAGTGGTCTGTCTCCCAACACAGGGCTCAGCCAGCATCCTAACCTGCTTGGCCTCCTTAGGATTCCCTGAGGAGCTCTACCCTTCTCGCCCTGACCCATCTTCCTGGGCAACAAAGGAAGTACCAGAGACATCATCAGTGGGCCCCAACCCTTGATGCTTCCCAAATCCTTCCACTAGGCAGGCTGCTCTGGGATTGGGCATCTAGAGTGGTATCGTCCAACAGAAATATAACGTGAGCCACATATGCAATTTTGAAATTTTCTGGTAGCCACATTAAAAGAGGTAAGAGTAGGGGCACCTGGGTGGCTCAGTTGGTTAAGTGTCCGACTTCAGCTCAGGTCTGGTCTTGATCTCTCAGTCTGTGAGTTCGAGCCCCACGTTGGGCTCTGTGCTGACAGCTCAGAGCCTGGAGCCTGCTTTGGATTCTGTCTCTGTCTCTGTCTCTGTCTCTCTCTGCCCCTCCCCACTCATACTCTACCTCTCTCTCAAAAATAAATAAACATTAAAAAAAAAAAAAAAAAAAAAGAGGTAAGAGTAGTTAAGTGAAGTCAATTTTAATTTTATATTAACCAATGTATCTGAAATGTTATTATTTCTGTATATTAATCATATAATATTAGCAATGAGATCTTTTGCATTCTTTTTTGTGTATGTGGTATTAAGCCTTTATTTATTTTTTTTTTATTTTTTATATTTTTTGGTATTAAGTCTTTAATGCCAGGGGCGCCTGGGTGGCTCAGTTGGTTAAGTGTCCGACTCTTCATTTCAGCTCAGGTCACGATCCCTGGGTCATGGGATTGAGCCCTGTGTCGAGCTCCATGCTGAGCATGGAGCCTGCTTAGGATTCTTTCTCTCTCTGTTTGCCCATCTCCCCCACTCATGCTCCCTCTCTCTCAAAAAATAGAAAATAAATTAAATTAAAGAAAACTTAAGTCTTTAAAGCCAATGTAGTATTTTACAGTTTGAACTAGTCGCATTTCAGGTGCACAATAGCCACATATGGCTGTTTGAACTAGTTTGAACTAGTCGCATTTCAGGTGCACAATAGCCACATATGGCTGTTGCTATGTATCGGACAGTGCAACTTCGTCTGGCTTTCAGCCCCGGCTCTGTGCCCTAGGGAGCTTTGGGAAGAAAGTGTTCTTTAACATTTGAGCCTCTCTGCCATGGACTCTGCTTTCCTCGGCTCCTCAAAACCTTTCGCCTCTAAATCTCAGCCCGTCTCTTGAGTGCACTGTGTGGAGGTGTTGGGGTCCGTACGTATCGGGCATGTGGGGAGCGGACTCTGCTGAAGGCCTAGTTCTTCCCTCTGCCTGGCTGCTCCTGGGTGTGTGGCTACCTTTGGGAATGATGACAAAGGGCCCTAGGTGGGAAAATCTAACCAGCCCCTGAGACCTCCTGAGATCTAAGAAATGCGGGTATCTGAAACCCCAGTCTTGGTGTCCTCATCGCCTCTCCTGGCGAACAAGTGGGTAGACAGCCAGTCTCGCCACCTTGTTCATGCCAGGCTTCCCATCTGCCCCCAGGTCCACAGAGTAAGGCCCAGCGATGTCAGCCAAATGAACACAATTGCCTGGGCACCGAGATGTGTATTCTCATGTCCCGCCTCTGCAACGGAGTCCAGGACTGCGTGGATGGTTCGGATGAGGGGCCCCACTGCCGAGGTAAGGGCTCTTCCACTTCTCCTGCCCCAGATGGATGCAGTGAGTTCTCGGCCAGGCCTGTGATGGGTCTGGAGGCCCACCATCCGAGGACTGTCCTCACACCTTCAGTGGGGATGAGGCCTTGTCCTGCTCCCATGCACAGAGATGCCACCAGATAGCAGCCCAAATCAGTGGGCCTTTGAGTTTGGAGCTTGGTCAACAGCCCTGTGGGGATCAGTATGGGTGCTGGCCTGGACACTTCTCTTTGGCCGTGTGTGCTTGGCCAAGTCACTACCTCTCTCCAAATCCCAGTATCCCACCTGTAAAATGAGAGCTTTGCACTAGGTCAGTATTTTCATACCTTGTTGTTGTAGATAGTAGGGTCCTTTCTTCACATGGTTTCTTACATGCAACCTGAGTGTGAACAGGGAAAAAGAGATGCTGTGATTGAAGCTGGGGGTGGGGATGTGGAGTCTGGTTCACCTAATTCCCTGCCGATGCCCCAGAAGCCATCCCCCAGGAAATGCAGATCTTTGAGACACTCTGAAGCTGTTTGATGGGAGGTCATCCAGGCCGAGGAGGGAACGTTAGGATGATAGGTCCCTTCCCTGCTGTAGCTCAGGTCGCCAGCCCTGCCATTCTTCCCCCAAAGGCCCTGTGGGCCAGGGAGAGTCTGGGTCATGTGTGAGCAGCGGGGGAGGATTCCGTCGGTAAGGCAGAGACTCATACGTGCGAGGCAGGGAATAGGGAATAGTGACTTCTCCCTTCTACTGAGCTGAAGGTCTCCAGAGCTTGAGCAGGCCCCTGGGTGATGGTGGCGTCTGGGCCTGTACGCATGTCAGAAACATCTGCCTGTGGGAGGAGACACATCTGGATCCTGTTCACTGAGGGCAGGGAGTGTGGAGCAAGGGAGTTTGTGGAAGATTTTTATCCTTTCCTTGGGTTGATTTTGCATGTTTTTGTCTAGAGCTCCTGGGATGGGATGCAGAGCTTAGGCCTAGGGGCTGACTTGAATTACCATGCCCATCCCATCTTATCGAATGGTACATGTTCAAGTTTGCTTCCTTTTGAATACCTTGTCAGCATCAAAAACAACAAAGAACCTGGAGAACCTAGGGTCTGAACTCCCTTCTCTGATATGACAGAAGTTGGGCCTCCTTATCCTCCTGCCGCACATCCAAAAGAGAAATTCTTCTCTAGATTTTCCAAAACAAAAAATTACCCCCCCCCCCCCCCCCCCCGCTGATCTCCATCTTTTGTGGGGAAGGGCTGGACAGGCAGCACATTTGGGCTGTTGGGTGGAGGTGGGGAGGAGAAGAAATAACCAGGGACTGGCCCCCCAGTCCAGCTCCTCCTGGCAGGCTTAGTGCTTCTAAACATCTTAGCATCTCGGGCAGCTCTCTCTCCTAGGTGGGGGGGAAGTGGGGGTGTGAGGCCGCTGGACAAAGGGGTCTTTGTGGCCAGGCCGCCTGGCCCCACGCAAGGCCATTAATTGGGTCGCTGGTCTGGGGGGGCAGCTGCTCTCCCACCTCTTCCCCCTCCTGTCTCATTCCCTTCTGTCTCCCCTGTGGAAGTGGGTCAGCAGCAGGAGGAAAAGATTAGAGAAAGGTCCTGAGGGAACCAGTTTTGCTCCTCCTCTCATCTTCTACCTGGACCTCGGACCTTCTCTCTGAGGTCTCTAGGGCTTGAGGGATGGGCTGGAGAGGTGCTTCCAGACTAGAGCTGGGATCCTGAGGGGAGAGACCCCATCCCATGCCCACTCCTCACCCTCAGCCCCGAAGCCAGCATTGTGGTTCCTGGGCAGGGCAGATAAGAGGCATATGAAGAGAATGAGACTCACTGTCCTCGCTCCCTGTTGACCCCCACAACTGCCAGAGCCCCTCTTTCATGGAGACAGAGGGAGTCCAGAGCAGGAAGATGTGGATTCTAAGCCATAATTGGCTGTGGGACCTTGGGCCTGTCTTATAACCTCCCTGGGCCTCAGTTTCCTCACTTGCAAAATATGTCAGACGATTCCTAAGCCCCTTCCATCTCTGACACTACAAGCCTTGGAAGTGGTTTCTGAAGGGTTGGCAGGAGTCGGGGGAAGGTTATGGTCTGGGTGTGGCCGCCAGGTCTGGGGGCCTGAGTGCGTGTCGCCTGCCCCCACACAGAGCTCCAAGGACAGTGTTCTCAGCTGGGCTGCCAGCACCACTGTGTCCCCACACTCAACGGGCCCACCTGCTACTGCAACAATAGCTTTCAACTACAGGCAGATGGCAAGACCTGCAAAGGTATGTGAGTGTGTGTGCTTGTGTGCACATGTGCGTATGCTGGGGTGGGTACAGGTGGGGACGGGTGTGGGGACGGCCAGTGGGCCTGGCCGGGGTAGGAGAAGAATGAGACAGAAGGTACAAGAGAGGAGACACGATTACATGCCCTGCAGCCTGTGGGCATGACTGTGAGCCCTAACCACTTACTTCCACCAAATTCCACTAAATTCCTCTTAAAATTACATAGATCATATGTGAGTTTTCTTGTAAAAACATTAAAGCATTATAGATAAAAATCAAAGTCTCCTTCGACGAATCCTTTTCAGTTCTGCTCCCTTTTCCCTCTCTGGAGGTCAGCTGTGTTACCAGTTTGCTATCTCTCTCTCCAGTCCTTTTTCTGTACATCTCTCTTCCTGTATTCACAGATGATCTAACTGAAAGTATTGTTTATGTGCGTGCGCTCTTTTTCACATACATATCATACTGTACATACTTCTCTTCAGTTTTCTCAATAGGTTCTAGAGATTTTTCGATATTAATATGTAGGGAGGGGGGAGCGCCTGGGCGGCTCCGTTGGTTGAGTGACTGGCTCTTGATTTCGGTTCAGGTCACGATCTCATGGTTCCTGGGATCAAACCCTGCATCGGGTTCTGCGCTGACAGTGCAGAACCTGCTTAAGATTCTCTCTCTCCCTCTCTCTCTCTGACCCTCCCCCACGCTCTCTCGCTCTCTCTCAAAATAAATAAATAAGCATATAAAAATATATGTAGACATCTACCTCGTACTTTTATGTTTCTTTTTTTTTTTTTTTCAACGTTTATTTATTTTTGGGACAGAGAGAGACAGAGCATGAACGGGGGAGGGTCAGAGAGAGAGGGAGACACAGAATCGGAAACAGGCTCCAGGCTCTGAGCCATCAGCCCAGAGCCTGACGCGGGGCTCGAACTCACGGACCGCGAGATCGTGACCTGGCTGAAGTCGGGCGCTTAACCGACTGCGCCACCCAGGCGCCCCTACCTCGTACTTTTAGAAACCACTATGGAGTATGACTATTGATTACCACAGTTTACTTGGCAATCTCCCTATCGATGAGTAAGATGTTCCAGTTTCTCTCTGTCACAAACAGTGCACCTTTTCTGTTTTAAGATTTACCTCCCTGGAGTCTTTGCACAAATGCCACCTTCTCAGTGAGACCATCCCTAAAATCACAACCCACTGCCTACATTCCATATCCCCTTTCTCTGCTTAATATTTTCCCACAGCACCAGTCACTTTTCCACTGTATTATCACCTCTAACGTATAACTTACTTCTCTGTTTATCATGGAATGCCAATATTTCATTTATTATCAGAATTTAAGTTTCATGAGGGCAGCAGTTTGAATCTCTTTTATTCACGGATATATCTTCAGAGCCTAGGACAGTACCTGGCATATAGTAGATACTCAAGAAATCTTTTCTGAATGAATGGATGATGTGCATGCGTGTGGGTATTTCTCGAGGGTAGATTCCAAGTTCGGACTTGCTAGGTGATAAAGTTTGCACCTTTCCTGTTGTGGTAGATTCTGCCAAATCGCCCTCCGAAGAGGCTGTAGGGATGGACACCACCTTTGGATGGTGTCTGAGGGCACCCACTTCCCTGTCCTTATTACACTGGAGATGACCATGCTCTTGCCCTTTTCTTGGCAGACTTTGATGAGTGCTCAGTTTATGGCACCTGCAGCCAGCTGTGCACCAACACAGATGGCTCCTTTACATGTGGCTGTGTGGAAGGATACCTGCTGCAGCCAGACAACCGCTCCTGCAAGGCCAAGAATGGTAGGTGGGGTCACCTGTGGTCACAATGATAGGTGGCCTCCATGTTGCTCCCCGATGGGGAGTGGCCTGAGAGGTCCTAGAGCCCCTTGCTGCATCGACCCTTCTCTCCTCCACCTACAGAGCCAGTAGACCGGCCCCCTGTGCTGCTGATTGCCAACTCCCAGAACATCCTGGCCACGTACCTGAGTGGGGCCCAAGTGTCTACCATCACGCCCACTAGTACACGGCAGACCACAGCCATGGACTTCAGCTACACCAACGAGACTGTGTGTTGGGTGCATGTTGGGGACAGCGCTGCCCAGACACAGCTCAAGTGTGCCCGCATGCCCGGCCTGAAGGGCTTCGTGGATGAGCACACCATCAACATCTCCCTCAGTCTGCACCGTGAGTCGCCTGCTCCCAGCTTGGAGAGCAGGGGAAGGGAGGGAAGATGGGCAAGCTGGTGCCTGCCTAGGACAAAGGCAGTTAGAGGGGATGACCCCTGTCTGGGGCAGGAGTCTAAATAAGAAGGCCTTGCCTGAAGCTAAGGCAGGGGGCTGCACAAGATGACACCTACTTGGAGCAGGGACAGAGTTATGGCTATGCTCCCTTCCTTCTTTCTGAGCTCCAGATGGCTCCTGATTTTGGCCCAGGGCTGAGGAAGAGGGCTAAGGAGGCACTGAATGGTCAATCTCCAGAGACAAGGGACTGTCCCTTCTCAGAGAGACAAGTGTTGATTAGACCACAGAGGGGCTTTCCCATGCAGCAGGAGTCAGGGCAAGGGAAAGAAAGGCCTGGAGCCTTGAGGGAAGCTTGCTAAGTTAGGACTGAGTGCAAAGAGGTCAGGGCTTGGCTGGGTTTGTCTCCATGTTCCATTATTTTCCTTGGGGGCATGGCCAGAATGGACCCACGGCTGCAGGGTGAGTGTGGGGGTCCTGAGGCTGTTTTGGGGACAGCTTTGTGGCAGTGAATGAGACTATAGGAGAAGCAGTGAGCCCTGGGGCCACAGGAGTGTTTTAAGACCTCCTGGATGTTCCCATTCAAACTCCTTCCCGGGGCTGTACCTTGCTGTCTTAGGGGTGGAAGACAGGGTGTACCTAGGGATGGGGCCAGGGCATAGATCCACTGCCTGGAGCAGCCCCACTCCTCTCAGATGCTGTTACATAAACAAACAAAACATCTGGCACCATCACATTTCCAGGAAATGCACCACAGGGCTGAGGGGGAAGATCTGGCCTGTGGTTGATCTGACCCCCGGGAGGGAGGGTAACTTGATCTGTGATCTTGAATAAATCAGAATTCCCTGTCCCTGCTTTGATTTCCTAATCCACATCATGGGTATGAGCTTGCCTGTCCAGATCAGATAAACTGAACTGAAAGCCAGAGGTAAGTCACAAGCTTTAGGATGGTGAACCTTGGGCCTCGTAGATCTTTAAGTTCCTTCATTGTGTCCCCATATGATGATCCCCACAGAAGACAGAGATCCTCGGAGGATGTATGGGCTTAGCTGTGGGGTAGCAGGGGTTCCTGAGAGCCCTCGCCCTCTGTGGCCTCATCGTATGGTCCACACCTTGTCTCCAGCTCCTCCAGAGCATCCCAGTGATGTCCTTGGGCTGTTGGTCACCAAGGCTCACCTGTGATCAGACTCGTCTTCCTTGGAATGCTGGCTGGGGGCTGCCACACGTGGTTGGCTGAACTCTTGAGGGGTGGGCAGATCAGGGAACCCTATGGCAGATAGGGTAGCACAGGGTGAGACCCCATGAGACGGCTGCCCTCTCCCTGCTCCTTGTTGACAGCCCCACCCAACAGGCCTGTCTGGGCAAACAGCTCTGGCAGCTCCCTCCCTGGCCCTGCCTCCGGGCCAGACGATGGGCTCGTGGGTAGGCGGCTGGCGAGGGTGCCCTGATGGGAAACTTCTCCACTTTTGCTCTGGCCTGGCCCCCTCTCCTGCTTTCCTTCCAAAGTGAAGCAGGAAATAAGCTCAGGCGGGTACCCCTCCCTTGGCAAATAGAACCTTGCCTCCCGGTCTGTTGGATTCACTGGGCCCCCTGGGGCAGAGTCCAGGAGGCAGGAGGAGACCAAGGTTCCGGGGAGAAATGCTAGTGGGGTGGATGAGTGGGTTCCTGTGGCCCCAGCCTCTGTCCCTCCTCCCTGCCCTGCCCCCACCCCACGCTCCATGCCGCCTGAATGTCTGGCTGTCACCCTGAGGATGGTTGTTTTGCTCTCATCCCACAGACTAATTATGGGCCCTGAGATGAGGATGTCGGAAGTGTCTCTCCCCTAGCACCCTCCCCCATCTCTAGTTCAGCCCCTTCCCAGGAGAGGCTGGGTGCCCTGTCCTGGTGTGCGGGTGGCTGTCCCAGGCACTCACCTGTGCAGTGGGCTGCTGGCCTGTAATTAGCTCCCCAAGGGGGATGAAGAAGAAAGGCTCCTGCTTTCTCCTGCTTTCTCTCTGCCCCCTGGGGGAGCTCTCCCTGCAATCATCCCATTCCTGGCTAGGACCATGACCTCCATTGCATCCCTGGGAGGGAGCCCCATGCAGGAGGGAGGAGTCTGACAATTGAGAGGTGCTGGGGCCCAGAGACCAAGACGCAGAGAGGCGGAGAGAAGCCTGCTTGCTGCTGTGGGAAGAAGGGGGAGCCTGCCCCAGAGAAAACTCTGGGAACAGAAATAGAATAGAAAAAAGGAAGGACGCCAGGAAGTGAGCCTGTTTCACATGGGTCCTAGGGCTTGTGTGTTGCAGACCTGCTCTGAGTCCTGAGAGGCCTCAGAGGGCCGCTCCCAGAGCCCTGCCATGCTCAGGGGTTGGTGCAGCTTCCAGGAGAGGCTCCGTGGAGCCGGCTGGGGATCGAAGCTCCTGCTTTTTCCTGTCTTGATCCCAGCTCCTTCCCTCTGTTTCTGCCCAAGAGTTAGGGGACACTGTCTTACCAATGTCCTCACACGTTCCGGAAGGTGTATGTGCGTGCGTGCGCATGCGTGTGAGTGTGTGTGCGCGCGCCGTGCGCGCTTTCCTCCCTTAACTGAGCCCAGGCTGCCAGTGCTCCTTCCCCTGTCTGTGACTATCACTGGCTTGGATTGGGGGGCCTTGGGGGCTGAGTCCTCACCTCTTCCTTTCCCTCCTGGGATATAATTCCAGGACACATCCTCCCCTCTGCCACTGTCCCAGCAGCATGGGGAGGTCTCTGTGGATTCTGATTCTGTGACTGGAGAACATGGTGGTGAGAGCTGGAAGATCCTTAGGGAGGACCAAGGCTGGCCCCTCAGTTTTTAATACTGCCTTTCCCAAAGCAGGCTGCCTTGATTTTAGGTTATACATGGATGTGCATTTTTTATCATTAATTTTTATTTTTATTTATTTATTTTTTTTTTTTAATTTTTTTTTTTCAACGTTTATTTATTTTTGGGACAGAGAGAGACAGAGCATGAACGGGGGAGGGGCAGAGAGAGAGGGAGACACAGAATCGGAAACAGACTCCAGGCTCCGAGCCATCAGCCCAGAGCCTGACGCGGGGCTCGAACTCACAGAGCGCGAGATCGTGACCTGGCTGAAGTCGGACGCTTAACCGACTGCGCCACCCAGGCGCCCAATTTTTATTTTTTAATACCTATTAGGAAACTCCTGTAACTAGTATATCAAATCTGTGATTTCATAGATTGCTTAGGATATAGCAAAATAAGAAAAATGAGTTGACTTAAAGAAACAGTAGGTAAATGATAGTGCAGGCTGTACATCACCTTGGCAAGCATTTCGAAAGTGATACACAAAATTAAAAAAAAAAAAAAGAAAAAGAAAACGGGGCGCCTGGGTGGCGCAGTCGGTTAAGCGTCCGACTTCAGCCAGGTCACGATCTCGCGGTCCGTGAGTTCGAGCCCCGCGTCAGGCTCTGGGCTGATGGCTCGGAGCCTGGAGCCTGTTTCCGATTCTGTGTCTCCCTCTCTCTCTGCCCCTCCCCCGTTCATGCTCTGTCTCTCTCTGTCCCAAAAATAAATAAACGTTGAAAAAAAATTAAAAAAAAAAAAAAAAAAAAAGGAAAGTGATACACAAAAGACCGAAGTTCTAGAAACTGAGACCCACAGGGGTCGGTTGGCCTGGTAGTACCAGAGCCAGGCCTGGTTTGCCCATTCTGCCCCTCACCTCTGTCCACGCTCTCAAGGAAACTTAAACTCTGCCCAGCCCCCTGCTGGCTGCCCCTGGGCAGGGCTGAAAGTCAGGTCTGCTGACCCAACCCACCCCCAGCCCTGCATTGCCTTGGCTGTGTTCCTCTGACCTGTCTTCCAGTAGCTTTGGGTATGTTTCCACTGTAGAAAGAATGAGGGCAGACTGCAGGACTGGGGCCCTGGGAAGGGGGGTGTGTGTGGTGAGGGGAAGTTCTGACGCTGTGCATGGAGGCCTTCAGGAAAATAAGTTTTGTGTATGAGGGGATGCTCTGGAGGTGCCCTCAGGGGTCCTGGGGTTTCTTCCCTGCACCATCCGCATGGGGAAGGAGGAGGTAGGAATAAACGGCCCCCTAGGCTGCAGGCAGCAAGGTTGCGAAATGTGGCCCCAAGTCCAGCTGGCCAGTTTCACTTATCCCTCCCTCTTTCTTTGTGTGCGTGTGTGTGTATGTGTGTGGTTAAAATCACAACAGGAAATGGGTAGTGATGTGTCTAGAGGGAAGGCAGAGAGGGGGCAGAGAGTAACCCCCCTGCATCTGTGATGAACTGTCTTCCCCGGCTGGAAGGGGAGCTGTCTTTCCACTGAACTGGGCAGCCTGGGCCCTCTCAGCCTCCCAGTCTATGCCTATGGAATACTTCCAGATTTCATATATGAAAGCCAGCCACCACCACCCTCTTCCTTGGCCTTCCTCACCCACAGGGTGTCAGAATCCTGGGGGGCGGGGGCTCCTGCCAGCACACTCTTTGGCCTTGGGCCACCCGCATCCTGGTGCTTTTGCTTCCCATTCCCGTCCTGAGTTTCTTAATCATTTCACAGCCCTGCTCTCCTCTCCCTGGCGAGGCCAGCCCCACGTCTCCTCTCCGTCTCAGTCTCCCGGCTCAGCTCCAGCCTGTCCTCTCCTCCCCCGCTGTCTCCTTGAAGTTGCCTCTCCACCCAGCCTGCTCCCTAACCCCCCCCTTCCCTGTTTTCAAGCCACAGGAAGTAACTTAAGCAAGAAAGATGTGTTTTAGAGCCCAGCAAGGATTTCTCAATAGTGGGAAGATCCTGGTTCTGATTCTGAATCAGAGCTGCAGAATTTAGGCATCTCTTCTCTGGGACCAGCACCGACTGCCTTTGTGGACCTGGGCCAGGCAGGGGAAGGAGCAGAGCAGAAACCCCAGGCGGGTACAAGTGGGGCAGGAAGGGAGCCCAGGGGACAGAGGTGATGTGATGTGGCTGAGCCAGGGCCTCTCTGGGAACAAGAGGAGCTAAAGTCAGGGCTCGGCAGGAAACAGGAGCATGAGACATGCCATTTGGCAAAGCTCCTGCCAGACCTGCCTGGCGGTCTTTTACCTGCTTGCAAAAACCCCAGACTCCTGATCCTCTCCCCCAGCCCTCCCTCTCCCCACTCAGGGCGAGATCCCCAAGTGGCTCTGAGAAGCGGGAGGATTACCAGACAGATGTGTTCTCCCACCATCGTGGGGGCGTCCCAAAGCCAGAGAAGGAGGATCCTGGCAGTCGAAGGAAAGGGAAAAAGTGATGTCCCAGTTCTAGGACAACAGCGTGAGGAGTCAGTACTCAACAAATATTTGTTGAATGAATCAGTATATGTGTGTCAGACGCCGGGGACAGAGATGAAAGACAGCACCCTGCCCTCACAATATTTGTAGTCAGGTAAACAGACTGTGATGAAAGGACTTACTGGGCCATACAGGCACCTGAAATACAGAAATCTTTCTTCTGGGGGCCTGAGCTGAGTCTTGAAGAATAGTAGGTGTTAGCCCCAAACTGCGCACCTGGAGGGCCCGCCGTTAGTCAGGAGGCCACAGAGTTCTAGCTGGAGGCACAGATGGTAACTGGGTGGACAAGGTAGGGAAGAATGGGGTTGAGGTGAGGGAGGATCGTGGTATGAACAGCTCCCACTTATAGAGTGTTAATTATGTGCCAGGCCCTGTGCTAAGTGCTATTAATACACCGTCCCATTTTACAGATGAGCAAACTGAGACTCAGACATTAAGTAACTTTCCCATAATCCCACAGTTGGAAGATGATAGAACCAGGATTCGAGCCCAGGCTGTCAGTGTCTAGAGCCTGGCTGGGCCCAGGGTGGAGCAGAGTGACGGGAGAGGTGGGGAGTTTCCTGGAATAAGGACCAGAATGCGTGTGTCCACTGGGGATGTGGTTAAAGTGGAAGTGGGATTCATCCTCCCTCATCCACAGGCCTCATGACCTGTCCTACAATCTTTGGGTATGTGGATGCATTGGGGGATATTTCCTCACGGCAGGGAGGCGCCCTTCCTCCCCCAGATTTGTTTTAGGGAGAGTGACTGGAGTCCTGTAGCTGAAGCCAGGGTCTTCTTAGTAATGGGGTGGGCTGTTGTTTTTGGGAAAGCAACCACTGTTTAGGGAAATAACTCTTGAACAATGTGAATGGTAGAGAAGTTGAGAAAAATTGGACTTATAGGGGATGCAGAGTGCTGAGCATTGGGGTGGGGGAGTGCAGGGAGGGCTCGTCAGTTATAAACACACACCCCTGGTCTATTCTGGAGCCTGGAAGTGAAAGTCTTTAATGACATTACTGGCAAGCTGTGGTCTGTCCTCTTGACTATCCCATCCCCCTCCCAGCTTCCTAGCCTCCTTCTGTAAGCTGGAATTCCCAACTTCTTGGCCCCCAGAACATCCCCAGACCCTTTCCACAACATAGCATTCCTCTCCTTGGGTTTACTTGAGGTTCTCCTGTCTTCAGGATTTGGGGCCTTTGGCCAGAGCCCCTTGGAGGGTGCTCTGGGGTGGCTCAGCCCTGAGAAGCCTGGGCTGCAGGGGACAGTTGCCCTCTGAATGTGTGGGGCCAGAACATTCAGGTCCTCTAGGGTGAAACCCAGGACTCAACTCCCCCCCCACCCCCTCATGCCGTGAGACAGGGCAATGGCCCAGATACTGCCTGTAGGGGAGCCCGGGAGGGAAGGTTCCCTCTCCCAATCTGAGCCCATCTGTCTACACTGGCCTTAGGTATGAGTGGCCAAGTGCGTGCGTGTGTGTGTGTGTGTGTGTGTGTGTGTGTGTGTGTGAAGATGTGTGCATGTGTGTGAGTGTGTGTGGTTGGGCGGGCAGAGGAATCTGGACTTTAGGAGAGGGGAAAATAATGTGGTGGAGGGGGGTTGGATAACAAAGGATTTTTTTGCTTGCGACTAATAGTCTCCAGCTGCAAAAATACCAAAGTGGAGGCAAGGCCGGGCTGGGGACTCCCGTTCTTGCCAACTCCTCACCGGCCTGCTGAGTGGGGCCGTGTCTGGCCTTTGGGAGGTGGAAGGAGAGACCGGCCAAGGGTAAATAATCTAGAGCAAGGACGATCCTTCTGCCTTCCTTCCCGGAATTGGCAGGGAACCCAGGCCAGGAGGGAGGCTCGAAGGTCAAACACTTCCTGGGGCTAAGGGGGTGATTTGTAGCTGCACCTGGGATGGGGGGGGGGCATCTGATCTCTTCAGATTTCTTCCTCCCCCCTTCTCGCTGAGGGAAGGGTGGATGGGGAGCAGGGGCAGGGTGTTGCCAGCCTGGAGCTGGGCAGTGACTCAGGGAAGCCTCAGGAAGTTAGAGAGGAGGACGCAGCTGCACCAGCTGGTGCTGGGAAACCAGCTTCCAATGATGAAGTTCCTCTGCATGCCAGCAGCCCCCCGCTGTGCCCACCAAGTAAAGGGCACGAAGCCCTATTTGCCTTTCAACCTGTTTGCCTTCCAACCTACTTGCCTGCTGGCTGCCTGGTGCTGCGGCAGGTCTCCCCCCCCGTTGCCCCCCCCCCACACACACTCTGGTTTGGGACTTTGGGTTTCCTTTGGAGGCAGCCCAGCAGCATTCATTTTAATCTGTTTTCTCCATGGTAACAGTGTGTGGAGCAGCGTGATTGCCTTATCCCAGCACTGGGCCCTCTTCCTACATGGCCTGGGACCCACACTTCCAGGCTGCTCTGCCCCTCTCTTCTACTGTCGTCAGGGTGCTAGGAACCCAGGGGAGAGAGTGGTTGGGTTTGGGGGTGCATCAGCAACCACAGGGACAATGCCTCATCCCTGTGACTTCTTTCTCCAGTCACCCTGAAGTGGGGTTTAACGGGGGGACCTGAAAAGGAAACTAGTTTGATGAGAACCTCAAATTGGCTCCTTCCCTTCCTCCCCGGCCTAAGTCCTGTGACTGTGAGTCAGTGTCAGGGCCTAGCCAAGTTCCTTGGGAGCCATGTTCCTGTTCCCTTTGCCCCCCACCCCCACCCACTGTCAGGAAATAGCCTCTGAATCCCTGTGGGGAGAGGGAAGGATTAGGGAAGAGTTGAGCAGAGCACCTAGTCATTATACCTATAGCTCTGTGGGGATAGAATAACCCCTACTGGGTTTGAGTGTGGGTAGCGTGTGGGGGTAAGGTTCAGCCAAAGGCAGGTGGTCCAAAGGTCTCTTTATTTACTGAAATTGGTAAAGGTGGAGTGCAAGGCAGGAGTCCTGAGGAGTCACTGTCTTAGGAGATCCCTAGTCTGCAAGAAGCATCACCTCTGGTGGTGGTAGTTGAAGGGGACAAGTAAGTAAATGGATGGGAGCCAGTGGGTCCTGGAGAGGAGGTGCCTAGAAGAGACCAGCAGGGGTCCCTGTCTCCAGACTTCCAGCCTCCAGACTTCCCACTGCCCTTGCTCCACCCCTACCCTCTTCAGTCCTTTTTAGCCTCTTCCATCGCCTCCAGAGATGGCATAGACTAAGTGTGGGCACCTGGTGTCCATCCTCCTCCCCTACTCACCTTTCTGAAGCTCCCCTTCTTTCTGAACCATGCCTCAGTTTACCTTCAGAGTCCTTTTATGGCCTTCCTCCTATGTTCTCTGTCCTCCAGCCCTATAGCTTATTCTCTGCTCCTTCCTACCCTCCCTAAGACATGAGGAAATTGAGCAATAGGGACATTGAAGAAACGGGAACAGGAGTGAGTAGAGGAAGTTTGGCCTATGTCACTGATTCCAACCTTTTGACACCGTGGGCCTTCCCTTTTCCATCTCTATGGGTGCCATATTTTGACATACTTTTCTCTCAGATTGCATTTATTGATGGTGTGCCCTGCTTTTCCATTTTTAAGAGTCATGGAACATGTACAGTGTTTGGTCAGTGCCCTGGCTAGCATGAGATACCCTGACTTACCATATAAAATTGATGAAAGTCCAGCCAACATCGAAGATGTGTGATATTTTGTTAGCCTGAGTGCTGGTATCTCAAGTAAAAGCATATTTAAAAATACTGGATGAGCCAGTGGACCTGTCTTCAATGCCTTTCGGTACCTCAAGAAGATGGTCCTGCTCAAGGAAGGTCTAGAGTTCAGGAAGCTTGTCCATCAACTAACCAGCCAACGCATACCTAGTGCCCCCTGTGTGCTGGCCTTGAACTCCGTGTGCAGAGCAGGGTTCTGTGGGAGGATACTCAGACACTTCACTTTGGAGAGGCCAAATAGGTAGAAAGATGGCAAAGAATACAAGGCAAAATTGTGCCCTTGCCGTTAACTCCTATAGGAGGAGCTCAGAGAGGAGAGACAGCTGTCACCTACATGGTGAAGGAGGTCGTCCCAGAGGAGGTGGGCTTCCGGGGGTGGGTTCTGCACCAACAAGGGGTGGCCCTGTCTAGAGGTGGGCCTCCCCCCATAGCTCTTTCACTCACACTTTTCAGATGTGGAACAGATGGCCATCGACTGGCTGACAGGCAACTTCTACTTTGTGGATGACATCGACGATAGGATCTTTGTCTGCAACCGAAACGGGGACACGTGTGTCACTTTGCTGGACCTGGAGCTCTACAACCCCAAGGGCATTGCCCTGGACCCTGCCATGGGGTGAGGGGCGGGCAGAGGATGTGGTGGAAGGGAGAGCGTTCAATGTCCACAACGCAGCTAACGTGCCCTCTGCCCGCAGGAAGGTGTTCTTCACTGACTATGGGCAGATCCCAAAGGTGGAGCGCTGCGACATGGATGGGCAGAACCGCACCAAGCTGGTCGATAGCAAGATTGTGTTTCCTCACGGCATCACGCTGGACCTGGTCAGCCGCCTTGTCTACTGGGCTGACGCCTACCTGGACTATATAGAGGTGGTAGACTACGAGGGCAAGGGCCGGCAGACCATCATCCAGGGCATTCTGGTGAGGCGGAAGCTGTTGCAGGGGAGCCATTCTCTAGGCCTCCCAGTGAGAGGGAGGACAGTGTGGGACAGTCTCTCTGGTGGGAAGCAGGGTGGACATGGAGAGGATGTGGCTTCTACTCTGGTGGAAACAGTCATTTTAGATACACCTTTTACTTCCCTTTTCTCACTTGATCCTTGCAATGACCCCTGGGAGGTAGGTGGGCCAGTGTCTTAGTTCACTTTTGGTGGATGAAAAAAAAGCAGGGTTCAAAGAGGTTAAGTGATTTGCCTGAGATTACACAGTTGAGAAAGAACGCTGGAACCTAGTCTAGAAGCCTTTCCAACTCAGAGGTGGCACCTCCAATCTGGGATCATTAGGGTGACCAACCATCCCTGTTTGTCCAGGACTGTCCCAGTGTTAGCCTGGGAAGTCCCACAAACCAGCAAATCCCTTTGTCTTGGACAAGTTGGACAGTCAATTACCTTGGATAAGTTATGTGGGTAGCGAGGGCTGTTACCAGGCATCATTGAGGCAAGTCTGCCCTCTCAACTTCCTAAAGCTGGGGGCTGGGGAATGTTTTCTGTGGACAGAGTTTAGGGCCCAACTCTACTTCAGTCCAAAATCATTCCATCATCTACTGTATGCCTAAATCTCTGGGGAACATTGTTCCTGCCCCCAAGGGGTTTGAGCAGAGTAGATGGGGTAAGTCCATAAATCACCAGACAGGGGATAATAGCCAGAGAGATGGAATGTGAAGGGAAAGCCTGTGTCTGGTTAGAAGATCCCAGAAATTCTACAAAGAAACGCTCTTTGAAGGATAAGTGGGATTTTGACAAGCAAAGATCTCAAAAGCAAGAAAATCCAACCAGAGGATACAGGAGTAAAACATGGAGTTAGACAACCATGGAATGAATTTGGGAGTGTGAATAATGAAATCTGGATGGGAAGCCAAGGAGCATTCCAGGGTCAGAGGGAGGGTTCCTTTCTCCTCTCACGTTGACCATTCCTGCTTGCCCATCTCAGATTGAGCATCTGTATGGCCTGACCGTGTTTGAGAATTATCTCTATGCCACCAACTCGGACAACGCCAATGCCCAGCAGAAGACGAGCGTGATCCGAGTGAATCGATTCAACAGCACTGACTACCAGGTCGTCACCCGTGTGGACAAGGGTGGTGCCCTCCATATCTACCACCAGCGGCGTCAGCCCCGAGGTGAGTGGGGCTCTGCAGCCCCTTTGTGGACCCTCCTATGGGAGCCCCCGGTTCTCTCATATCATGACTACTTCTTGTAGCCATCCACCCTGGACTACCTCCCCTGTCCCCTCAGATTCCCCTGCCAGCCCCTTCCTGCCCTTCAGCCTCCAGATCCCACCTCCAAGGAGCTCCTGCCCCCCATTCTGCTCAGAACATAGGTTGTTCCTCCCAGTTCCCTGGCTGCTTTAGAGTAGAAGCACCTGACCACAGGCGATGGCATGACTGTCTCCCCTGATCACAGAAGCCCCTACCTGAGAGTCTGAAGGCTAAGTTATGGTGGGGCAGAGAAATCCTAGTCCTGTGATTTCTGAATCTTCAAAATGGGACAATAAGCATAAAGACCACATCTGGGTGGGGGGAGGGACGGGTAGGGTGCCCGGCTGGTTCAGTTGGTGAGACATGTGGCTCTTGATCTCAGGGTTGTAAGTTCAAGCCCCACATCGGGCGTGGAGCCTGCTTAAAAATTAATGAATGAATGAATGAATTAAAAAGACCACAGCAGGATGGAGTGTGGTCAGACTTCAGGACATCTTCTCAAGGCCTGGGCACAGGGGCTCTGAAGAGTCCTGACTGGCTCTCTACCCTGCCTGCAGTGAGGAGCCACGCCTGTGAGAATGACCAGTTCGGGAAGCCAGGTGGCTGCTCCGACATCTGCCTGCTGGCCAACAGCCACAAGGCGCGGACCTGCCGCTGCCGTTCCGGCTTCAGCCTGGGCAGTGACGGGAAGTCATGCAAGAGTGAGTGACAGGGAAGGGCCTGTGTGCCTGCTGGGATGGGGTGGGGCGGGATTCTTATCTGTCTCCTTACAGCTGGCTGTTTCCATCAGAGATGCAGAGAAATGAAGGGATTTACCCGACATTTTGCTTCTAGTGAGGGGCATAGAAGGAATTTGAACCCACATCCAAGAACAAGGCTTTTCCCACTACCCTACTCGGGCTCCATAGAAGGCTGTCAACTGGCCCATTCACTTCATTCATTCATTTTTTCACTCATTCACTCGACAAATATCCAGTGAGCATGTACTACGTGTCTGGCACTCTCCTGGCAATGAGGATTCAGCAGTGACAAGATAGATGTCATCTCTGCCTTCCAGAGCTTGTAGTCTGGCAGAGGAGACAGACAAATAAAAATAGCTTCGGGTGGTACCTGGTGTTAGGAAGAAAATAGAGTGGAATGTAGACTTGCTGATGACAGTGAGGGCTCCAGGTTAGACAGAAGGTCAGGGAAGGCTTCTCTGTGGAGGTAGGAGTTAAGCCAAGCTCTCTATGAAGTGAGGAGTTGGATCACGTGAGGACCCGAAGGCAGAGCTCCCTGGCAGAGGGAACCTACAGTGCCAGGCTCCAAGGCTGAGAACGGCACAGCATGAGTGAGGGGAGGCAGGAAGGAGAGGTTGGATGGGATTCTAAATGGGATGAGGAGCTCTTGGTGACTTTCCAGCAGAGAAGTGACGTGATGTGCTTCACATTTGTAAGGAGATCATGCTGGCTGGCCGCTGGGTGGAGGATGGACAGCAGGGAAGTGGCAGGAGGCCACTTCTGCCCTGTAAGCAGGAAGCGATGTGGCTTAGATAAGGATGATAGCAGAAGTGCTCCAAAGTGATCAGATTCCAATCAGATTCAGTGGGCACTTAACTGAAAACATGCTGCTTGTTACTCTTGCCGCATTTCCCACCTGGTTGGCATAGGCTGCCAACCAGGGTGCTGTCCCCTGGGCTTTAGATGTTTATGCATCTGTCCATGTGGCCCAGACCCCCTGCTACACCCATATCCCCTGACCCAGGAGAGCTGGGTTTTGCAGATCCTTGGGCACATGTACCTAACTTTGTGTCCCCCCTCCCCTCCTCATGCCTGCCCTAGAGCCAGAACATGAACTGTTCCTTGTGTATGGCAAGGGCCGGCCAGGCATCATCCGGGGCATGGATATGGGAGCCAAAGTCCCAGACGAACACATGATCCCCATTGAGAACCTCATGAACCCCCGGGCCTTGGACTTCCATGCTGAAACTGGCTTCATCTACTTTGCTGACACCACCAGCTACCTCATTGGCCGCCAGAAGATCGATGGCACTGAGCGGGAGACCATCCTGAAGGACGGTAAGGGCCCCCAGTGAGGGAGGTGTACAGACAGGACCCCCGAAGGGCACCCACCTGGGACAGGAAGCAATTGGAGGCCTGGGCATCGCTTTCTCAGTGCCCTTTCGGCTTGGAGAGTCCCCTGCTGACTGGCTGGCTGGGCTGGTTGGCATGGAGATGAGGGGATAGACAGATTGACCCCTGTGTGACCCCCTTCTTGGCTGAGCCGAAAAGAGGCAGGAGGATGGATGGTTAGGCAGCGTGGGCTGTCCTTGCCAACCCTTGGGAAAACTCGGGGTCTCTCTGCCATTGGCTCTGAGCCCCAGAGCTGCACGCAGTACACAGCCCACGAGAGTCCTGAGGCCTTGAATAGGAGCAGGCATACCACCACATGATTGTACACGGAAGGTCTGTGCAGCCAGACCTCACGGCCACCGGAGCTGCGTGTTTACTTGTCCTGAGAAGAGTGTGTTTTGTGAACTGAATCCAGTTTTTCCCTCTGAGCTGCACGGGCAGGTCAACAGTACTTTGTCTCTTGAATATCCATCTGTGTGGAGGCTCTGAGCTCCTGAGTTCCACCCTGTTCCTGCCCGTTGTTAGGAATACCCACACTTGGGCCCCCGGGACAGGGCTCCCTAACCAGTCATCTAGCTGACGCCAGTTAGTGCTCCCCACCCACCCCCACTGCCGTTGGCTCACAGAACCTCAGCAGTCAGCAATCATAAGACTTTGGGGAAATCAAAAGTAACTCATCAGGAAAAGATTGGGGTTCCCTATACCAAGGGAACTGCTATTTAAGCCTGAGATGAAGCCTTTGGCTCAGTGAAAAATCACTTCCTGATTTATTCGTTTTGTTAGCTCAGGATTTTTCGGCCTGGGATCTTGTGTCACACTTGTGCCCAGAGCCACCCGCACACTGCTCCAGCTCACCCCGCTCAGGCTCATGCATGCCCTCACATGAGAGGTCACATCCACCACATAGGCTTATGGGCTGCCATGGACAGTTTTCAGAGACCCTGGGCCTCAACACGGACGCGGTGGCAACACAGTCTTCCCAGCTCTTTCTTCCAACCTCCCATCCTGTCCCACCCACCCTCTAGGGCATTCCACACTCCCTGCTAGTCAGGTTGCTCAGAGGCATGTGTAGCCTGAGGGTCAGAGGCAGGCAGTCTTGAGCTTCCTTTGAGGCTCTCCATTGCCCCCTTCACTCCCTGCAGGTATCCACAATGTGGAGGGTGTGGCTGTGGACTGGATGGGGGACAATTTGTATTGGACGGATGATGGACCCAAGAAGACCATCAGCGTGGCCAGGCTGGAGAAGGCTGCTCAGACCCGCAAGACCTTAATCGAGGGCAAAATGACGCACCCCAGGGCCATTGTGGTGGATCCACTCAATGGGTGAGTCTTCCCAGGGCCTTGGGGTAGGAGGAGCCAGGAACTGTGGGTGTCAGAACTGGGAGGTGAGACAGAGAGTGAACGGGAATGGCAGCCTAGGTGGAGTGCTGAGGCAGGAATCAGAAGCTGAATGGGGAAAAGTTGCCCCATCTTCAGGACAATGGGAGTGATGTCTTACACACATACATGGAGATCTGGTTCTGTCACTGCCAACTCAGAGCCCTCTATTGGCTCCCCTGGCCCTTGGAGTGAGACCCACTTTCCTTATCAGGCCTGGGGTCCTACAGGATCTGCTTTCATCTCCTTTGACCTCATCTGCACCTCTCTTCGACTCTCGGAAACTCTGTCCCCATTGCCCACTGTCTGTTCCTCACACACCCCAGCTCTTCCTGGCTCAAGGCTTTTGCTCTGGGACTTCCTTTGCTGAGCTCTCAGACATTTGCAGATCTAGTCCCTTGTCATCATTCACACCTAGGCCTCAAATGTTACCTCCTCAGAGAGGCTTTCTCCACCTGATTCCCAGTCTACTCTCTATATCATCTCCATGCTTTGTGTCCTTCCTGGTTTTTCTCATTCTCCAATGTGTGTGACCTTCCAGTTGACTTGTTTCTTATCTGTACCCTTGGATAGGATGTGACCTCCAGGAGAGCAGGGGCCTTGTCTGCCTTGCTCTCCACTGGGTCCTTGACTCATAGTAGGCACTCAACAAATATTTGTTGAATGGAGGAATGAAGGAAGGAAATGTGGGGGCTAGGGTTGAGCAGGAAGGAAGCCCCCTGGGAGGGGATCTGGCATAGCACACGTGGAGTGGGATCACACAGGAGGCTGCTGATGGCAGGGGTAGCCCTTGTGGTGCTGACCAATCACTGCCCACAGGTGGATGTACTGGACAGACTGGGAGGAGGACCCCAAGGACAGTCGACGAGGGCGGCTGGAGAGGGCCTGGATGGATGGCTCACACCGAGACATCTTTGTCACCTCTAAGACAGTGCTTTGGCCCAATGGGCTGAGCCTGGACATCCCAGCTGGGCGCCTCTACTGGGTGGATGCCTTCTATGACCGCATTGAGACCATACTGCTCAATGGCACAGACCGGAAGGTGGGCAGGCAGGCACCTGTGTGGGGTGTTCATGTGTGCACTGCTAGACCACATTTGTGTGTGGATGAGGCTTCTTATGTGTGAATGTGTGAGTCTCTCTATATCCAGGCCTGTGCACTTCGTGCATGTTTACCTACGTACCGATGGACGTGCACACTGGTGTGCTGTGTCTTATGTGTTGTATTGCTTGAGGATTGCCTCTGTAAGAGTCCATCTGTGATTGCATGTTGTCTGCAGGCTTGACACTCATGTGCACGCCTGGGTGTATACCTTGTGTGCACCTTGGCATGTTTATGCACACACACACAGCACGCTTCGGTGTGTGCCTGCTGTGTTCGCCTCTGTGCAAGTACAGGATGACTAGAGATGGCATATATGTACGCTTTTTCGTTTGGGTGGCCATGTGTTTTATGAGTCATGTGCCTACGAGACGTGTGGACTAAGCTCTTTCATAATATATGAGGCCCTTTATGATATGGCCCCTGACTATCTCTGTGGTCTTATTTCTGCCCCTGTTCCCTGTATCCCAGTATTTGAACAAGCAACACTACACAGCTTGGAAATTCCCAGCACACAGCATATCGAGTGCTGCCCTCTGTGCTGTTGCTTATGCAGTTTTCTGCCTCCACCCCCACTCCTCCTCACCCAGCACACTGCTCAGGGGCCACCTCCTCTAGGATGTTGTCTCCAGACCCCTTTTCCATCTTGGATTGCTGTGTATGCCCTCCATGAGACATACACAGTCTTTTTCATACCACAGCTTGGCCCTTAATAGATCCTGGCAAGTGTTTGTTGGATGAAGAAGCGAACGGATGAATTCTGGCTGTATGCTCAGTACTGTGTGTGTGTGTGTGTGTGTGTGTGTGTGCGTGCACGCGCGCACACATGTGTGTTGGAGGGATATGAATGAATATGGATGGATACAAGGGAGGACAAGGTGGACGAGTTCCCCATCAGCATCCCACTGGGTCCAGTGTCTAGCACCTCACTGTGTGCAAAGCTATCATCCTCAGGGGCTCCCAGGCTAATGGGGGAAGCAAGACCCATACCTAGGACATGGACAAATGAGTAGACAAAATGGTGATCCCCCTGGGCCTTCCTCAGGCACCCCATTTGTCTATAGCTCCTCAGTAACCTCCCCTCAATTCTTAGATTGTATATGAGGGTCCTGAGCTGAACCACGCCTTTGGCCTGTGTCACCACGGCAACTACCTCTTCTGGACTGAGTACCGGAGTGGCAGTGTTTACCGCTTAGAACGGGGCACAGGCGGTGCACCCCCTACGGTGACCCTTCTGCGCAGTGAGCGGCCCCCCATCTTTGAGATCCGCATGTATGATGCTCAGCAGCAGCAAGGTACCCCCTGGGGCTGGGGCCAGTGAGGGGGTGGTACCTAGACAGGGGGGTAAGGCTACTCTGGGGAGGGGGTTGGTGAAGGCACTCCCCAGGGATCCCAGGCTCTGACTTTTGAGGCTCTCAAGAAGAAAGGCCCCCAACCCAGTTGACTTTGTCTTCCCTCTCTCCTTCCCTGCCCCATGCCTATGTGTTCTCTTCTTCAACGTGTTCACTATCTTCTCACCACTTACTCTCTTTCTCACTCCTCACTTCAATGTGTCTTTTCCCTGTCCTCTCATCTCCTGTCTCTGGCCTCTGCTGACTCTATGACAACCCTGTCCTTCCCGGCCCCTCCCTTGGCCCCTCCTTTGCAGTGGGTACCAACAAATGCCGGGTGAACAATGGTGGCTGCAGCAGCCTGTGCCTGGCCACCCCTGGGAGCCGCCAGTGTGCCTGCGCCGAGGACCAGGTGTTGGACACAGACGGTGTCACCTGTTTGGGTATGAGGTGCCCAGCCGGGGCGGGTGGCCTGACAGTGGTCCTCAGCAGGAGGGGCCACCGTGTCCAATCAGAGATAAAGGAGGAAAAGAGGGTCCTGTGGGGGCAACAGGAGGCAAGGGATGGGGAGGGAGCAGGCTCTGGGGGCCAGAAGGGGGTTTAGGGAGGACTGGGTGCTGGGAAGAGTTAGGGAGAGCGCAAAGATTAGGGGAAGCTGAATGATGATCAGGACAGCTATGGAAAGGGGAAAATATACTTTTACATTTGTCTCCCCTTGATTAAAGTAATATAACAACAGTTCTAAATATTGGAAATTAGAGAAGTGAAAAAAAGCCCGCATCCCACCAACAGACACCACTATATTGTTAGCATTGCAGGAAAGCGAACACCACTTTTTGGGCCAGGTGGGTTACGAGGTTGGTTTTCTGTAGCTGAGATCATACTGTACATAAAATGTGTTCCACCCTTTGGGGCTCATATGTGTCACAGCATTTTCTGTGTTATTGTTGCATTATTTTAAACAGCTTCTTTTTAAAGAAAAGTAGGTCATGCTCATTGTAAAAAATAAATAAACAGTATAGAAAAACATAGGAGAAAGTACAAGTCACCCAAATACCATGTGACATGGATGTCACTCTTACCATTTGGGGGGACACCCTCCCAAACATGTCTCTACATGTTTCCCTTTATTTATTTATTTATTAAAAAAATTTTTTTTTAACATTTATTTATTTTTGAGACAGAGAGAGACAGAGCATGAACGGGGGAGGGTCAGAGAGAGAGGGAGACACAGAATCTGAAACAGGCTCCAGGCTCTGAGCTGTTAGCACAGAGCCTGATGCGGGGCTCGAACTCACAGACTGTGAGATCATGACCTGAGCTGAAGTCGGACGCTTAACCGACTGAGCCACCCAGGTGCCCCACGTTTCCCTTTATTTAAACGAGCCAGGTTACACATGCTCTTTAGTTTTCTGCTTTTGTCACTTGACAGTAGGTCATAGATACGTAAGCAGAATTTTTAATGGCTGAAATATATTTCATTAGTAAACGTTCCGTAACTTTCTCAAGCATTTCTCTACCATAGGACGTTTAAGTTGTTTCTGTCTTTGTTATAATCACAGCTAACATTCATTTATTGAGCACAGATCAGGTGCCAAGATGTGATTTTAAGCACTTCCCATGCAGCAAATTGTTTACTCCTTAAAATATTCATGTAGGGAAAGTATTTTTATTATCCCCAATTCACAGATGAAGAAAACGAGGCCCAAAGTTATAACAGGGATTTGAATCCAGGAAGTCTGACCCAGAGCCTGTTTTTTTTTTGTTTTGTTTTTTTTTAATCACTTGCTTTGCTATTTCCCATATCTTCCTGCCTTCCCATATTGGATGGTTTCCTTAAGATAGAATCCCAGAAATGAAAATGGGTCCGTGGGGCCTTAATGGACAGCTAAGAATGAGTGACTAAGGCCAGGTGGAGGGCAAGAGCATTGACAGAGAGGGGAACTGAGTGGCCAGGGTAATGGAAGGATCCGCACAGATGTTGAAATCACCAAGAATTAAAGCAGGAGAGATTGGAGGAAAAGTGACACTGAGCCATCAGCTAAAAACCCTTAAGGATGACAGGAAGTGGCCTGAAGGCCCATAGAAGTAGGGGTTGGTGTAGTCTAATAACATGAAAATCAGAGCTGATTTTTCAGAAAGGGGAGCAGAACAGTCTCGAAGCAGTTGCACGGAGCAAGACAACACATGCCAAGGCCCAGTGGTCTAGGGCCACAGGAGAGAAAATAGGCACCCACGGGATGCACAGAAGCTTCAGGGATTAGAGCCGGGATGAGAGTTGGACAGGTCAGAAAGGCTGCAAGCAGAGCTTAGGGTGCAGGGACAGGAGCCGACCTGGGAGCGCTGGGCTTCTCCATGTTACCGACGCAAATGCAGACAAAGCACAAAGTGATTTTACTGCTGAGTGCTCAAGGTAGACGGGGGTGGGGGGGGTGGGGGGGTGGTGAGGTGGCAGTGATGAGGGTGGAAGGGTGGAGCCTGCAGAGTTCTGGGACCTGTTTTCACTCCGGCTGGTAGAGTTCATGCATCTGTGAAGGAAAAAGTCCAGGCACCACGACAGGGCTCTGGGGGCCCCAGGGGTAACTTCCAAGGAGCAGTTTGTGGAGATGACAGGAAGCTGGTGAGAAGCTGTCTTCTCAGGAGGGACAAAAGTAAGGGGTGGGGGGCTCTAGGCTCTCTTGGAAGCTGCTTCTTCTCGGGCCATACTGCAGTACTGAAAGTGTTCAAGTAAACATCACCCTTGTGGCTTGAGAGAGATCTGCGGTTTCCATCCAGATTATTTGTTTGTGAAGAATCACGCCCTAGGAAAGATTACTGTCTGCATATTATTTAAAATAATACAACAGGCAAACATAGTACAGAGAGCTGAGCACCTGTCCCATGACCTGCGTCTGACTTTCCCCCCACACCCCTGTGGTGCCCACAGCGAACCCATCCTACGTGCCCCCACCCCAGTGCCAGCCAGGCGAGTTCGCCTGCGCCAACAGCCGCTGCATCCAGGAGCGCTGGAAGTGTGACGGGGACAACGACTGCCTGGACAACAGTGACGAGGCCCCAGCCCTCTGCCGTGAGTCTCCTGCCCCTCTCCAACAACCGCAGGGCAGCATGTGGAGAGAGCTGGGCCCCGCCCCTCTCACTGACCCCTGAACTCCTCACTCCCCAGATCAGCACACCTGCCCCTCGGACAGGTTCAAGTGCGAGAACAACCGGTGCATCCCCAACCGCTGGCTCTGTGACGGGGACAACGACTGTGGGAACAGTGAAGACGAGTCCAATGCCACTTGTTCAGGTGTGGGGTCGGAGTAGGCTGCACTGGGCACCCCTCAGGCAGGGAGGCCGGGGCGGGGAGGGGCAGCCAGAGTGGCCTCAGGAAAGAAAGAAGCATGGGGTATTGAGGCAGAGAGGACGGGACGCTGAGCAGGAGGAAAGGAGTGCTCTCCCCTTCCCCAGGAGAACGGGGTTGGCCGGGAGGACTGAACCCGGGTGGGTGGGGAAGGCGGGGACAGATCACAGCTCCAGACTGAAGACAGAAGCAAGTCAGGGTGGATCTTCTCCTTGGAGGATACCAGAGACCCCGTGAGAGATGGGGTGAAGCAGATGCGGGGGTCAGACCACATATGTGGCTTTAAACTTCTCTCAGAGAAATGACATTGAGACCCTTGGGAAGACTTCCTGATAGGCAGAGGACAGGAGGAAAGAACAGGAAATTAAGAAAGGAGGGCAAGACTATGAACACCCTCGCCCATCCCTGTTCCCAGCTCGCACCTGCCCACCCAACCAGTTCTCCTGTGCCAGTGGCCGCTGCATCCCCATCTCCTGGACGTGTGATCTGGATGATGACTGTGGGGACCGTTCTGACGAGTCCGCTTCATGTGGTAAGAGGGACAGCAGGGAGGCTGGGCTGGCATGGGGAACAGGGAGCCCGTCGAATGTGCCCTGGGGTGGGGTGGGGGGCTGGAGGGCCCCTGAACCTTAGTCCCTGGGTGGTCTTGAGCAAGCGCCTTCATCTCCGAAGCCTGTGTGAGTTTTGTCCGCAAAATGAGGAGAATAAAAGCACCCACATCACTGTGCTGATGTGGGGATTCAGTGAGATCATGCAGGAAGAGCACTCAGCACGGGGTCAGTGGTGGGTAACTAGAAGTTTGAAAAAGGGATGCTCAGAGGGATGGGGACGAATGAGCAGAGCTTCAGGCCGAAGCCCCGCCACATAGCTTTCCCATCCCTGTCTGACCGGGCTACAGCTGCTGGTTCCAGGAGGGACCCCGCACCCACCTGCCAGGTGCCATGATGCTCTATGATCTTGAGGGCCCTACTCAGCTGTTCTTTCTCCCTGACAGCCTATCCCACCTGCTTCCCCCTGACTCAGTTTACCTGCAACAATGGCAGATGCATCAACATCAACTGGAGATGTGATAATGGTAAGAGCTTGCCCCCTTTAACCTGCCCTGATTCCTAGGAAAGCTAAAAGCCACAGCCAAGCCCTGGGTGGGAGGTAAAGGGGTTTTAGAATCAAGCTGGGGCCTCCCGCCAATCCACTAAAGCCCCACTGGGTTGGCTGGGAGAAAGGAGGACAGGCCAGAAGTGCCATGGGGGAACTAGTGTGGACAGAGGGGAGACCCTCCCTGCCACCTGTCAGTACCATTCCTCCCCAGACAGGGCCCGAGCTGCCCTTTCTCAGGCAGAGGCTTGGGGGCCAGGGAGAAATGAGTGAGAAAGGCTAGAGGGGCAGAGCAAAGAGAGCCCAGTGCCCAACTCCCTTCTCCCCGCAAACCCCATCTCCTGGGGTCCTTGGTGCACCCTCCAGGCTCCGCCTTCAGGCTCGGAAGCCCACCTGGTGGTCAGCCACGGACCAGGTGATGTCAGCCCTGAGCCACGGGGGCCAGTGCATCGTCATGTGTGTGCCGTCTCGGGGCTCTGGTTGTGTCTGTGTGTTGTGACGTGTTGCACCGGAGGCTCCAGCCCTGGCTGATGTGTGAGAGCATGTTATTGGGTCAACACCACGTTGCCCCTCATCTTTGCTGTGTCTCGTGTGCCAATGGTTGCCCTGGCGGTTTCTGTGTTTCAGAGAAGGATTGTGGGGACGGCTCTGACGAAAAGACCTGTCCTGAGCCTGCCGGTCAGTGCATAGAAGCACATGCACCATCACCCCAGAGTCCCAGCTGGCCTCGGGCCGCCTCTCAGAACCCCTAGGCAGCTCCCCTCTCCAGAGCTCCTAGGATGTGAAGGGGAAGAGAGAAGGGAGAGAGGAGGCAACAGAGAAAGACAGTGGAAGGGAAAGAAGCAGAGGGGACAGAAGAGAGGAGATGACAGAGTGGTGAGGACAAAAAGCCCAAGACACAGAGGGAGAGAAGAGAGAATCAACTCCAGATGGAAAAGAGGCAGGAATACACCCAAGGGGGAAAGCTGTACCCCAACCTTCTCAGGTGTCCCGAAAATGTGGAGGGAAGTCCAGTAGCCCCTCACCCACAAGACCTAGAAAGCAGGACGTTCATTCAGTCACCCTCATATGCCTTCCAGGAGTGGCCCCCGAGCCTTCCCAGCTGCAGGCAGTACCCCTTGTGAGTCGGGTGGCCGCAGCATGGGGCGCAGCAGTGGCCAAGCTCAGGGTGGGCCGCATCGGGCCCTTCCCTCCCCAGCAGGGCAGCCTCACCTCCACGCCACCCACCTTTCGCCCTCCCAAGCCAGAGGAATCCCTGCCTTTCCCCCAAAGCAAGCAGACCACTGTTCCCACACCCTGCCAAAATGAGAAATGGGGGAAAGGAACGCGTCCAGTCCCCCACCCGCCATCCTCCGAGACTCAGGGAAGGGCCCTCCCGGAGCCCACCCCTCCTCTCCCCGCCCCCTGCGTGGGCCATGGTGCATGCTGCAGTCTATGCAGTTTCTGTGTCTTTTCTGTTTGTTATTTTCTCAGTGGGGGGGTGGGGCGGGCTGAGGGTGGGAACGGGAGGGGGGCGTGGGGGCCCCAAGCTGGGGTCACAGAGAAGGCAGCTTGCTGACCTCCTCCTCGCCTCTCCCCTTGTTGCCTCCCCCCTCAGACAATGACTGTGGGGATAACAGTGACGAGGCCGGCTGCAGCCACTCCTGCTCCAGCACTCAGTTCAAGTGCAACAGCGGACGCTGCATCCCCGAGCACTGGACCTGTGACGGTGACAACGACTGCGGGGACTACAGCGACGAGACACACGCCAACTGCACCAACCAGGGTGGGTGCCTGGGGGCCAGCAGGCAGGATGAGACCATCACACTCCAGTCACTTAGCCATCCCTCTGTCCCTCCATCCTCCCCGTTCTGTGCTGCAGCCATCTGGGAACCAGAGATAACCCAGACATGGCTCTTATCCTCAGGAGGTGCCTGTCGTGCGGGAGAGAGACATTGTCAACAAACCTTTGTCACACACTGTTAAGATTACGGGCTTTGCAGTTGGGTGGCCTTGGGTTTGAGCTCCAGCTCTGCAACTTACTATCTGGGTGGCCTTGAGCAAATTGCTTCATCTCTGTGGGCCTCTGTGAGTTTCATCTGCAAAGTGGGGATAATAATAGCACCCACATCACAGCACTGATGTGGGGGTTCAGTGAGATCATGCACAAAAAGCACTCAGCACACAGCCTATGCTCGAGAGCTGGTAGCTTGAAAAAGGGATATTCAGGGGTGGGGGTGGGGCTGGTAAGGATGAATGAGCACAGTGGGGACCAAAGAAGAGAGGGGTTGGCCCTGTGAGGGTCCTCAGTGCCCAAACCTCCAGGACCCAGCTAGGGGGCAGTGGGGGCCGAGTCTACTGGAAGGCACAGACCCTCTCAAGGAAGATTTGCTTCTCAGCTCTGGCTGATTGTTTCCATGGAAGATTGCAGACCCAGGGTTGCCCTGGCTATAAGAGAAGTCATAAATGCAGATTTTTACGTGGAATCTACCCATTTTTTTTTAACTTTCCACATTTTTTTAAATTTTATTTTTTATTTTTTAAAATTTACATCCAAAGTAGTTAGCATCTAGTGCAACAGGGATTTCAGGAGTAGACTCCTTAGTGCCCCTTACCCATTTAGCCCATCCCCCCTCGCACAACCCCTCCAGTAACCCTCAGTTTGTTCTCCATGTTCATGAGTCTCTTCTGTTTTGTCCCCCTCCCTAAATCTACCCATTTTTAAGCCCTGCTGTATTTGTTTCCTATTTGCGGCCACAACAAAGTTCCACAAACTGAGTGGCTTAAACAATAGAAATTTCTCATCTCAGTCCTAGAGGCTGGAAACCCAAGTCCAAAATATTGGCAGGATTGAGGGAGGCCTCGCTCCTAGCTCTTGGCATTTGCAGGCAACCTTTGGCATTCCCTGGCTTGTATATGCTTCACCCCAATCTCTGCCTTCATCTTTACATGGTGATCTCCCTATGTGTGTGTGCCTGCCTATCTCTGTGTCCAGATTTCCTCTTTATGTAAGGACACAGTCATATTGGATAATGTCTCACCCTAATGACCTCATCTTAACTCGACCATTTGCAAAGACCTATTTCCAGGGGCTCCTGAGTGGCTCAGTTGGTTGAGCATCCAACTCTTGATTTTAGCTCAGGTCATGATCCCAGGGTTGTGGGATTGAGCCCCGCACAGTGTGGAACCTGCTTAAGGTTCTCTCTCTCCCTCCACCCCACTGATTCTCTCTCTCTCTCTCTCTCTCTCTCTTTAAAAAAAAAAAGATCTATTTCCAAAGAAGATCACATTCACAGGTACTATGAGTTAGGACATCAGCATCTTTTTTAGGGAACACAAATCAACCCATAACAACTGACAATGGACTTCAAAGGTTTTATTTATTTATTTTTTTAAGTTTTTTTTTTTTCAACGTTTATTTATTTTTGGGACAGAGAGAGACAGAGCATGAACGGGGGAGGGGCAGAGAGAGAGGGAGACACAGAATCGGAAACAGGCTCCAGGCTCTGAGCCATCAGCCCAGAGCCTGAAGCGGGGCTCGAACTCACGGACCGCGAGATCGTGACCTGGCTGAAGTCGGACGCTTAACCGACTGCGCCACCCAGGCGCCCCATAAAGGTTTTAAAAATACTGTAGGCCAAAATCTTTCAGCAGGCCTCATCTAGCCCCTGGACCTCCAGCTTGCAACCTCAGCCTTACAGAGTGAAGGTGTATACAGTTAGACCAGTACTGACGGCACGCATACCCACTCTGGACCCAGAACTGAGAGAGAGGGCAGGGAGGGTCACCTGAGGCCCAGGAAACAGTCACTGAGTCTCAAGGGCCATCTCAGAAGGGCTGGGTGAGTGGGACAGGTAATAGTGCCTTGGGATTCTGAGAAGGGAGCTTCTGGAGGCTTGTGGTGTGGTGGAGAAGCACTCTGCCCCTCACTCACAAGCTGGGTGAACTTGGACAAGTCATTTCCTCTGAGACTTGGCTTCCTCCCCTATAAAATGAGAGGAGATGTGTGGGGGCCTGGCATGTGGGAGCAGACATGTCCTGATTGGTAGTGACTGTTAACTGTGGTGGTAGCTGCAGTGGTCTGGGGCCATTGAGGAAGAGGCGGGGTCTGCATTGGGCCCTGATGAGGGATTCGACTGGCCAAATGGACATGAGGGAGGGTCCTCAGAAGGGGGGCGCTAGGGGTGGAGAACACAGTAGTAAGATTTAGATGGTGAAACTGAGCACTTTTGCCTCTGCTTGGGGGAGGGGGACCCTCAGACCGGAGGGGCTGATGGGGAACGAGGCTGTGTCCAAAGGGGGCAGATTATATCAGCAGTTGAAAGTCAGGCACTGGGGTCTTTGAAGGACTTTGAAGCTGGAAGGTGATAAGATATAGGAGGTGCTGGGGCGCCTGGGTGGCTCAGTGGGTTGAGCATCCAACTTTTGATTTCGGCTCAGGTCATGATCCCAGGGTCGTGGAATAGAGCCCTATGTCATGCTCTGAGCTGAGTGTGGAGCCTGCTTGGGATTCTCTCGCTCTCTCTCTCTACCCCTCTCCCCTGCCTCCTCACTCTCTCTCTCTCAAATAAAAAAAGACATAAAATAAATAAAAAATACCCTGAAAAAAATGATGTAGGAGGTGCTTTCAGAGGATAATCCTAGAAGGAGATTCGATGAGAAGGAGGTTCAGGGGCCCCAAGGAAGGAAAACCAGCCCCAAGAAAGGCCAGTGCTGAAAGGCAGGCACAAGACAAGAGCACTGACCACATTCATGGCGGGGCAGGTGGAAGGAGCGGGCGGCAGCGTGAGAACAAGGTGAGGCTCCTGCACAGTCACCTATGCCTCCGGGTGCTGTTCCTGTTCCTTTCTGGCCTCCTGAGTCAGATCTCAGTGCTGCAGCCGGAGTGATCCTGCAGAACATGAGTCAGATCACACCCCAGCCCTGCCCTCGAGCCTGCACTGGCTCCTTACACACTTGAATCAATGCCAAGCCCCACTCCATGGCCTGCAGGGCTCCCACCACCTCTCTGACCTGTGTTCCTGCCACTCATATCCTCCTTCACTCTACTCCAGCTGTGCAGTCTCAAATATGCCTCGGGCATTTTGCAAACATGCCCTGCGTGGTCCCATCTCAGAGACTTCGCACTCGCTGTTCCCTCTGCCAGGCTGCACCTCCCGGTATTCTCACGGCTGATGTCATCCAAGCCTCTGTTCAAACATCTGCTCAGAGGCCTTCCTTGACCATCTTACCCAGTAGCATCGTCATCTCTTGCTAGCCTTGACCCAGCTTCGTCTCCATGGCATGGAACACTCCCTGCAGTAACATTCTGGAATTCTGTGTCATATCTTCACTGTCTCTTCCCTGCTAGAACTTCACCTCCATGAGGGTAAAGACGGGCTCGCTCACACTGGCACCTGGAACAGTGCCTGGCACACATGAGGCACTCAAGAGGTGTTTATGGAATGAACGGGTAAAATGGAGGCAGGGCCAAGATGGGGGGCCTTTGAGTTCTGGCCCAGCAAACTGCTTATCCAATAGAGCACTGGTGTGTAAAATAGAGAGATTATAGACGAGCTGATTGCTGGGGTCCTGGGAGGTGTGACATTCCTGACTCCAAGTTAGCTTCTGAGAAGTGTCGGCAGGACTCAGAGAACTCTCCATCCCTGCCTTGGCTCATAGCTCTGGACTGGGCAGAACAGGAGGGGGATTGGGAAGGCAGACATGGGAATGGCTGACGTGGAGCCCCTACCCCCCTGCCCTCCCTCTGTCCCCCTGCAGCCACACGGCCTCCCGGTGGCTGCCACAATGATGAGTTCCAGTGCCGACTGGATGGTCTGTGCATTCCGTTGCGCTGGCGCTGTGATGGAGACACTGACTGCATGGACTCCAGTGATGAGAAGAGCTGTGAGGGAGTGACCCACGTCTGTGACCCCAATGTCAAGTTTGGCTGCAAGGACTCCGGTAAAAAGAAGGAGGGGCAGGAGCCTGACTGGGGCAACATGGACAGGAGGAGACCATATTGAGAGGCAGTGGCAAGGGAGTGGCGAGGGAGACAGCACTATGCTGCGGGGGCTGGGGTGGGGACATGGTGAGGCAAAGGGCCACACAGAAAAAGCTTGTGCATGATGCATGGGGGAAGCTTCGTAAGGGGCCAGGGACTGCACTAAAGGCCCTGGAAACCAAAACCCTCACCAGAGTTGAGCTTCAGCACCTTCTGCAGATTCTTGCTTTCTTTGCTGCCTCTGTGAATCTGACAGAAAAGGCCTCCAAGGTTCCTAGTGGACCCCAAGGCATTACAATCACGACCCTATTAGAGAAACCCATCGGGTCTGAGAAGAAAGGCATGGAGAGCCCTCCCGCCCGGGCCTGCCCTCATACTATACTCACCCCGCAGCTCGATGCATCAGCAAAGCTTGGGTGTGTGATGGCGACAGTGACTGTGAAGATAACTCGGATGAGGAGAACTGTGAGTCCCTGGCCTGCAGGCCGCCCTCACACCCCTGCGCCAACAACACCTCAGTCTGCCTGCCCCCCGACAAACTGTGTGATGGCAACGACGACTGTGGAGACGGCTCAGACGAGGGAGAGCTCTGCGGTGAGGATTAGGCCTAGCAAAGGCCCCAGGAGAGGAGTGGGGAGGGTGGCTGGGTAAGGAGTCTCGAGGACAGGTGGAATGGGGCAAGTTCATCGGGGAGTGGTCTCAGATTGGGAAAGAGCAAGCAGCACCCCAAGAAGTTACCAGCAACCCTTACTGGTTTCAGACTGGCCTCGGCAAGAGGCCGGGCTGAGCACACCACACTATTATCGCATTTAATCCATACAACAGCCCTGTGAGGCAGACAGTGTTATCATCTCCATCTGATAGAGGAGAAAACTGAGGCAGAGAGGTTAAGTAACTGGTCCGAGGTCCTAAGGTGTTGTGGAGACAGTGCAGTGCACCCCCTTCCTGCAGTCACAGACCCTCACTCACACCCACCAGAGAACAGCACAGAGCTGCTTTTAAAGATGAAGACACCAGGGTTGAGTGTTGAGGTGGTTGGGGTAGGCTTTCCAGAGGAGGCAGCGATTTAACTGGGTTCCCAAGGACAGATAGTGCCCGTAGAGAGAGAAGGTGGGGCGAGGGGGCTGTGCATTCAAGGATCAAAAGAAATAGGGGTCAGGGAGGGGAGCAGAGCAGAGCAGCCTGTCTCCTCCACGACAGGCAGAGCATCTGTTGCAGCGGGGAGGAGTGGGGGAGGAGGCAGGCTGGGACAGGCCTGAGAACTGCTGACAGGTCATCAGTCAGGGCTGGCAGATCTCAGGGTGTGTCAGAGAACCTGGCAGGACATTCCCTACCACACCCCACCCTAATCACACCCAAATCAGAAGAGATCGAGGAAAAAAGGGCAACCCCCAGAGAGAGGCAGAAAGCTGGGGCCCCCCACCACGGGCTCAAGAAGAGACCGGAAAATAGAGACTAGATGCATCCGTGATATGAGGGTGTTCCTCAGGGAAAGGAGAAGGGTGGCCCCCATGGTGGGTGCTGAGGTCCCAATCCTGGTCCTGAGGAAGCGCGGGGACAGAGGCTTGGCCGGCAATGGAAAAGAAAGATGCTACGGGCAGGGTGCCAGGGCTCTGTCTGGGCTGCCCAGGACTTGAGACCCAGCCAGGCCGTCGTCCTGCCTCCTCCTGGATCCTGACCCTGATCCTGTCCCCTGTTGCCCACACCACAGACCAGTGCTCTCTGAATAACGGAGGCTGCAGCCACAACTGCTCGGTGGCACCTGGCGAAGGCATTGTGTGTTCGTGCCCTCTGGGCATGGAGCTGGGGCCCGACAACCACACCTGCCAGATCCAGAGCTACTGTGCCAAGCACCTCAAGTGCAGCCAGAAGTGTGACCAGAACAAGTTCAGCGTGAAGTGCTCCTGCTACGAGGGCTGGGTGCTGGAGCCGGACGGCGAGAGCTGCCGCAGCCTAGGTGAACCACGGGTGAAAGGTGGCCAGGAAGGCTGGGCAGGCTGAGGCAGGCCCCTGAGCTTCAGTTGGCTGGGTTTGGGCTGCCGGATGCCAAAGGCTGTGGTTTCCCTCCATGACCAGGCCCAGGGCCAACAGAGACCCTGCCCTGCCTGCTCTTGGACAGGGCGGCTCTGAGGCAGCAAGCCTCGTGCTGACCCCTGTCACGCTCCTCCCCAGATCCCTTCAAGCCATTCATCATCTTCTCCAACCGCCATGAGATCCGGCGCATCGACCTTCACAAAGGGGACTACAGCGTTCTGGTGCCCGGTCTGCGCAACACCATCGCCCTGGACTTCCACCTCAGCCAGAGCGCCCTCTACTGGACTGATGTGGTGGAGGACAAGATCTACCGCGGGAAGCTGCTGGACAACGGAGGTGACAGCCCCCTCCTGCTGGCCCAGGACTAATGCGGGGTGCTCTTCAGAGAGAAGGGGCACCTGGGCACTCGGAGCCACAGGCCCAGATCCAGGCCACCCTGAAGCAGAGGCCCCTAGCTCCCCCATCCCCCACACTCTCGTTAATTGGGTTAGGTTTTGCTGTGGGTCTCAGTTCCTGACGCCCCGTAATTACCGTCAGCAAAGCTGCCAGCCTGATAATTAACAAAATGATCAGCCTTTCTTTGGAATGGTCTGGAGCTCCCCAAATCCTAGAACTGCAGGCTTAAAAGGAAAAAGCCATTTAGGAATGGGGTACCTGAATCATGCCTTTGATCCAAAGGCAGCCTGACCCATCACAGACATTTTTCCACACATATTGAGCATCTGCCATATACACCTGGACCTGGGAAGACAGCAGTGATCAAAGCAGGCCAAAATGTCTGTCCTCAGGGAGCTTACATGCCAGAGGAGACATCAGATATAAACAAATGAGTACAACATGGAGTATAACAGAAGGGGATAGCAGTGTGGATATAGAGAAAGGAGGAAAGGGGGTGAGTAGGGAGAATGGGGGGGTCGGCATTTTAAATGGGGTGGTCAAGGAAGGCCTCTGAGAAGGTGACATCTGAGCAAAGATTGAAAGAAGCACATTTTACTAAAGGAGTTTGTATTGTTTGTTATAGACAAAACTTGGAACCATCCTAAATGTTCATCAACAAGTGAATGGCTAAGTAGATTGTAATAATGTTCACACTATGAAAATAATTTTATATCTATCATCTATACCCATATGTGTATATATAATTATACATGATATACACAGAGATATAGATAGATATAGATATAGATATAGATATAGATATAGATATAGATATAGATATAGATATAGATATCTCCAGGGAAAAATCTTTAAGACAGTCTTTGAAGTGACTTCTAGAAAGTTCTGTCCTCATATTGATTCTGCATCTGTCCCCCAAAGCCTCCACCCTCTGCTCTGACCTCCTCCCATGGGTTAGCCCTTCAGAGAGCTGCAAGCAAAAGAAAGCTGTGACCTTCCCTTCCTCAGGGTTCTGGAAGCTAGGCCTTTTCTCTCCTTATTTGACCTCCTGGAGGTTCAGGGGGCCTGGGTGAGGAGAGTAGGGGGTCTGTGAACCCCAGTTGTATCCAGGGTGCATCAGAGGTATTGGCAGAGGTGTCAAGGTTGAGGGTGGTCCTACTATACTGTGATTTCACTCCCATGACCTTCTCTTCACCAGCCCTGACTAGTTTCGAGGTGGTGATTCAGTACGGCCTGGCCACCCCTGAGGGTCTGGCTGTAGACTGGATTGCAGGCAACATCTACTGGGTGGAGAGTAACTTGGACCAGATTGAAGTGGCCAAGCTGGATGGGACCCTTCGGACCACCCTCCTGGCTGGTGACATTGAGCACCCAAGGGCAATCGCGCTGGATCCACGGGATGGGTGAGAACCCTGCTCAGCCCCATTCTGGCCCCATGGTCTCCTCTGAAGCCTTGTTCAGCCGGGTCAGGGACACCTATCTCTTCAAACGCTATTCACCCCCTCTGCCCTTTACCAAAGATCCTATAATAGCCCCGCCCCAGGCCCTTGACCTTGGCTCCCCCTGACTCACTCCCCATTTCCCAGGATCCTGTTTTGGACAGACTGGGATGCCAGCCTGCCCCGCATCGAGGCCGCCTCCATGAGTGGGGCCGGGCGACGCACCATCCACCGGGAGACAGGTTCGGGTGGCTGGCCCAATGGGCTCACGGTGGACTACCTGGAGAAGCGCATCCTCTGGATCGATGCCAGGTCATTGCCCCCCACCACACCCCCAGACGCCTCCATCTTTCCCCTCCCCCCAGGACAGGGTGGGGTTGGGGGTCCCAGGGCTCACCAGCGATAAGGGTGGTGAAAACGCCTGAGGCAGCTGGAGTCAGAACTGGGGCGGCCAAGGGCTGGGCCCAGTAAGAGGACTGAGGGTTGGGGAGAGGGGAGAGGATGGATGTGGGGAGAAGAGGGTAGAAGCAGGGCTGTCACCCCATCCAGGACTGCCTGGCCCCGGTGCGGGCCAGGCTAAAATGCAACCTCCTGTCCTCACTCACAAACCTGTGTGCTCTGCTAGGGGACTTCATCCACCCAGGGGAAGGGCAAACTTCTAACTGGTCTGCTCAGAGTGGGTACCTTCTTCCAACCTCACCAAAAAAAAAGCCCCTGTGTGCTAACTGTGGCCCTATGGAGAAGTGAGCCAAGAGATTCAGGGCGTCGGAATCGGGATCTGAGACCTGGGATCCTAGACCTCAAACCACTCTGATTCTCACTCCATGTTGTTCTGTTTGCCTTCCCTGGCCAGCAAGGCCTGGGAGGAAGGACTGCTCCAGTGTGCTAGAACTGGGGGGGGCGATGGGCCAGGGCATGGCCCCCGCCATCATCCTCACTCTGCCCCGACCACGCTCTCAGGTCAGATGCCATTTACTCAGCCCGTTACGACGGCTCCGGCCACATGGAGGTGCTTCGGGGACACGAGTTCCTATCGCACCCGTTTGCAGTGACGCTGTATGGGGGGGAGGTGTATTGGACGGACTGGCGGACAAACACGCTGGCCAAGGCCAACAAGTGGACCGGCCACAATGTCACCGTGGTACAGAGGACCAATACCCAGCCCTTTGATCTGCAGGTGTACCACCCCTCCCGGCAGCCCATGGGTAAGGGGCCAGCAGCCTCTTTAGAAGGCCTTAGGAGAAGAGGGGGCCGTGAGAGCATGAGGGATGGCGGGGATGGGCCAGTCTGCTGACTGGAGAGTCTGGTGGCAGGTGATGCTGGAACAGGGCGTGTGAGAGTAGGTGAAGAGGGGGCGGTCGAGGTGAGAGAGGCCAGGCAGGGGCCAGCGACTCACAGGATATTTTCCATTCTCCCCTCCCCCACCCCTAGCTCCTAATCCTTGTGAGGCTAATGGGGGCCGAGGCCCCTGCTCCCACCTGTGTCTCATCAACTACAACCGGACCGTCTCCTGCGCCTGCCCTCACCTCATGAAGCTCCACAAGGACAACACCACGTGCTATGGTAGGAGGCCCCTCCCTCAAGAGCCAGTGGTAAACTGAGGCTGAAGGGGAAGGTGTCAGGTACCCAGGCTCCCAGTTGTAAGTGAAGATAGAGCATCCCAGCTGGGAGGGGCCTGATGGGACAGGTTCTAGACACAACGGCTGTAAGAAGGTGTGTGAACTCAGACAGGGAGCCCGATGGGGGCACTTCCGGATAGCCAATGACCATCAGCAGATGGAAGGAACCAGAAGAGGGAGGGACCCTAATCTGGGTGGGTGGGAAGCATGAAGGTAAGGGGCTGCCCTCAGTCACCTGCCACATGCCCCACAGAGTTTAAGAAGTTCCTGCTGTACGCACGTCAGATGGAGATCCGAGGGGTGGACCTGGATGCCCCCTACTACAACTACATCATCTCTTTCACGGTGCCCGATATTGACAACGTCACGGTGCTGGACTATGATGCCCGCGAGCAGCGCGTCTACTGGTCCGATGTGCGGACACAGGCCATCAAACGGGCCTTCATCAATGGCACAGGCGTGGAGACTGTCGTCTCTGCAGGTCCTGCCCTTGCCCTGGACCCCTGCAGTGGGTGTGGCCCCCCCACCCCCACCCCGCCACCGAGCCCTTGCTCCCATCCCTGGTCCCCTTGGTCCTGATATTCCTTTTCCAAATCCTCTCCCTTCTCAATGCCCCAACCCTGGTTTCCCAACCCTGATTCCCCCCAAAACCAGACCAGCCCCCCACTTCCTACAGTCTCCCGTCTCCCGACCTATGCCCTGCCAACACCCAATCTCCAACTCCCCACTGTGCCCCCCAGACTTGCCAAATGCCCATGGGCTGGCTGTGGACTGGGTGTCCCGAAACCTGTTCTGGACAAGCTACGACAGCAACAAGAAGCAGATCAACGTGGCCCGGCTGGACGGCTCCTTCAAGAATGCGGTGGTGCAGGGCCTGGAGCAGCCCCATGGCCTGGTTGTCCACCCCTTGCGTGGGTCAGTCCAGGGCCCAAGGTTGGGGAGCGTGGGGTGTGGGGTGGGAGGAAAAGAGGAGTCTGACTTTACCTTCCTGCCACCCTCCCAGGAAGCTCTATTGGACCGATGGGGACAACATCAGCATGGCCAACATGGATGGCAGCAACCGTACCCTGCTCTTCAGTGGCCAGAAGGGCCCTGTGGGTATGGCTTGTCCTTCCTACGCTACCACTCTTTCCTAATTCCCCACCCAGGAGATCCTCAGGGTCCCGCAATTACCCCTCTGTCTCCTGAACTCCCAGCTTAGCGCTTGTCGTCACCCTCCTCCTCCAAAACCACACATCCCTCAGCCCCCAGTCTGAGTGCCAGACTTTCTGGTGGCAGTGACGTCCCCCTCTTCTAGGCCTGGCTATCGACTTCCCTGAAAGCAAACTCTACTGGATCAGCTCTGGGAACCACACCATCAGCCGCTGCAACCTGGACGGGAGTGGGCTAGAGGTCATCGATGCCATGCGGAGCCAGCTGGGCAAGGCCACTGCCCTGGCCATCATGGGTGAGGCTGCTGGGTGGGGGTAGGGACAGGATCAGAGAGGCTGGGCTGGGTTGGCCTGGGGGTGGGGCCCTCCCCAGGGTCTCATTCCCTCCTGCCTCCCCAGGGGACAAGCTGTGGTGGGCAGATCAGGTGTCAGAGAAGATGGGCACGTGCAATAAGGCTGATGGCTCAGAATCCGTGGTCCTGCGGAATAGCACCACCCTGGTGATGCATATGAAGGTCTATGACGAGAGCATCCAGCTGGGTGAGGCAGGGGGCCAGGGCCCCGGGCAGGGGGTGGGCTAGAGAGGGGTGAGGGCTGTGGCCATGAGCAGCTGTAGGAATCCCTGGGCAAGGATGTGAATGGGAGTGAACATGGGTCAGACTCCACTCACCACCCAGAGGGTCTCCTCTTTCTCATCATCACAGAGGTACCATATGAGCTTACAGCCACCCTGGTCACAAGAGCCAGGGCCTGGGAGGACAAAAGACCTGAGTGTGGGTTGGGTGGTGACCCCCACAAGGTCCAGAGTGAAGGCGGTGATTATCCTTTCCCTAAGCAGTGCAAGCCCGACACTAAGGTCCTGAGAAGGTCTACCTAACCCTTTCTCTGTGCCTCCTACCCACCCCAGACCATGAGGGCACCAACCCCTGCAGTGTCAACAACGGTGACTGCTCCCAGCTCTGCCTGCCCACATCGGAGTCGACCCGCTCCTGTATGTGCACGGCCGGCTACAGCCTCCGGAGTGGCCAGCAGGCCTGCGAGGGTCAGTGCCCCATCGCCATTCTGCCCCCCACCATGGCCCAAGTCTCCAGCTCTGACCCCTCCTACCCCACAGCCCCACCTTCCTCCTCTCACCTTGAGGACAGGAACTGCATTCATCATGTATTGTGAAGTGTCTTCTGGGTTAGATGCTTAGTAAGCCCCCGTTGTGCAGGGTACTACAGGGAAGGCTAGGGGGCAGAAGTCCCTGTCCCTGTGCTCTGCGGTCTTCATCAGAGATGGGGCTAACGCGTAGGGGAAACTGGACCGTGAAGTGGCTATCCAGTGTCTGCAGTAGGATTTTAGAGAAATAGATGTCAGCAGGCAGCGCCAGGGCCAGCTTCATGGAAAAGATGTGCTGTGAGCTGGGTTTTATAGGACAAGTAGGATTTAAGTGCATGGATCAAAGGGGAAGGGACAATAAGTTAGGCACTGGGTCCAGAGCAATTCAAGGATATGTGCAGAGGCCCTGAGGCGCCAAGCCTGAGTGGTGGGCAGACTGTGGGGGGTGTCAGAGGTGATGGCTGTGAGGTAGGGCGGGCCTCCTGTGGGTTCTCAGCCAGGAGTGCCTGGAAAGTGGTGTTTGGGGCAGATTAACCTGGCGGCAGAGAGCCGGCTGGGTGGGGGAGGGAGAAACCGAGGCAGTTAGACCAGTTAGGAGGCTATTAGAGTGAGCCCAGTGTTAAGAGATGGGGCTTAGCGGCTGGGTTTAAGAGACGGGATGAGACTCAGAGACATTTCACAAGAACTTGCTGACTGATTTATGAGTTTGCCCCAGGACAGCACTTCCCAAAGTGTGCTCCTGGGAACCTCCCTCTTTGATGTGGGTAGATGTTACAGAAAGAAACACTGGGTTGAACAAAGTTTAAGTGTTTTTTGCTGCAGAACTTCTCAGAGTCTTGAGTATGTTCATCTGCACTGAGGATTTTTCAAGAGGAGACTAATGTTTGGGGTTTCCCCAAACTCCCTTGACTATGAATCCTTTTTTTCAAGGAGCCTGAGAAACCAGAGCCCCCTGGGGGATTCATCTGGGGACACAGTGTATCATGGGGCAGAGGCAGTGGAGGGTTCTGGCTCACGTGGATAGTGGCACCTCAAAAGAAATGGGAAAACAGAATTAAGGCTCAGGAATGAGATGTCAAGGATATTGAGTCTTAGGTGTTTGAGAGTGTGTGGCACAGACCAGACTGGGGAGGACAAAGAGGAAACTAAGGTGGAAGTCTCCATTTAGGAGTCATCTGGTTCCATTGCCTTGTCTGAAACTCCCCAGGTTCTTCCTAACAGCTTTTGGGGGTGCTGGGTTGTATGGAGTGAAGTTGAACTGCAGGGCCCCTTTTGGGGAGAGAAGTCCAGGTCTCTTCTGCCCTCTAGTGGGGGATAGTAGTCTTGCAGGTGGTTCCCCAGAGCTGCTCTCCTTTCCCACCCCCACCCCCCACCAGCCAGGTGACCTCCCAGCCTAGCTGCAGGCCTCAGGCTCAGGTGTGTTTATCTGTGTGTTGAAGGGGGAGGCATGATGTCTGGAAGAAGATACTCAGAGTGACAGAGCCCAAGTTTAAAGAGGGTGTCAGCAAGACCCAGGCCTGAAGTATCCTTGTGTTTCAGGTGTGGGCTCCTTTCTCCTGTACTCTGTGCACGAGGGAATCCGGGGAATCCCCTTGGATCCCAATGATAAGTCAGATGCCCTGGTCCCAGTGTCTGGGACCTCCCTGGCTGTCGGCATTGATTTCCATGCTGGTGAGTGATTTGGTGGCGGGAGAGAGTGGGACGTTACTTTGAGGGTAGTGTGCTCTGGGAGCCCAGTGAGAGGCAGCCTGACTACAGCTGGAGGGGGAGATACCACAGCTCCCCCTACCCTGCTTAGTTTCCCTTCCAACCCCTGTGCCACTGCCTCCCCCACCCCCAGCACTCACCTCTATTTTGACTGCCATTTGATTCTGACCCTCCACCTTTCCCCTGCCTTGCTGGGCATCCCAACATTGGCTCCTCTATCTCCAGAAAATGACACCATTTACTGGGTGGACATGGGCCTAAGTACCATTAGCCGGGCTAAGCGAGACCAGACATGGCGCGAGGATGTGGTGACCAATGGCATTGGCCGCGTGGAGGGCATTGCAGTGGACTGGATCGCAGGTGAGCCATGAGAGGGCCTTGGGCAGGCTGTGGGCCTCCAGGTAGGGTGGAGGCCTGGAGGAGAGAAGCGGGATCTCAGGAGTCTGAGGAGAAGGACTAGGCAGGAACGGATGGGGGAGCAGCAGGGATCTAGGGGCTAGAAGGGGACCAGGTGCATGTGTTCCCACCCAACCCCCTAATCCCCACTCACTCCCTCCTCAGGCAACATCTACTGGACAGACCAAGGCTTTGATGTCATCGAGGTCGCCAGGCTCAATGGCTCTTTCCGCTACGTGGTCATCTCCCAGGGTCTGGATAAGCCCCGAGCCATCACTGTCCACCCAGAGAAGGGGTGAGAAGCTGGACAGGCTGTCCAGTTCCCAGCCCTGGCTTGGTTCTGGCTTGGTCATTCTCCACAGCCCACACTTATGAGACCTTCCATGGTCTGGGGACTGACACCCCACTTCTGCCTCCTCCACCCCACAGGTATCTGTTCTGGACTGAGTGGGGCCAGTATCCACGTATCGAGCGGTCTCGGCTAGATGGTACTGAGCGAGTTGTGTTGGTTAATGTCAGCATCAGCTGGCCCAATGGCATCTCAGTGGACTATCAGGTTTGAATGCAGGCTTGGCCCTGGAGCCCTCGGGATATCTGGACCCCATGCTGTGGGGGGAGGCTCCCCTTACCCTATATTCTGCTTCCCATAGACTCTCCCTGTGGTGAACCCCCCATTCGGTGGGGAGATATGGACCCAGGATAGGTCTTGCGGTGTTCTGGCCCAGCTCCCAACCCAGAGTAGGACTCCTACCGCCCTAGAGGTGGGGGGGAGGGTGTGCTGTCACTCAGAAGTGAGGACTGAAGGCATGTCTAGAAGGGTCGGCATATTAGCAGGTCAGAGGGCAGGGAGGATATGGAGAAAGGAGGAGAAAGATACGAGAGGCAGGGGTGAGTGGGACATGCCCTGCTGCCCAGGACACTGGGGCTGGTGTGGAGTGCCGGGCACTGGAGGTGAGGTGCACGCCTCTGGCCTATAGGATGGAAAGCTATACTGGTGCGATGCCCGGACAGACAAGATCGAGCGGATCGACCTGGAGACGGGCGAGAACCGTGAGGTGGTTCTGTCCAGCAACAATATGGACATGTTCTCAGTGTCTGTGTTTGAGGATTTCATCTACTGGAGTGACAGGTGAGGCGTTCTGCCCCGGTCTTCTCGCTGGCCATCCTTTCCCTCCCTCCTGACCTCTGTCGATGCCCCACTCACGGCCTGGCCTTCCCTTCCCCTAGGACTCACGCCAATGGCTCCATCAAGCGTGGGAGTAAAGACAATGCCACAGACTCGGTGCCCCTGAGAACAGGCATCGGCGTCCAGCTCAAAGACATCAAAGTCTTCAACCGGGACCGGCAGAAAGGTGAGGCTGGGGCTCTGGGCCAGGCAGGAGAGGCACACAGGGTGATTTCTCAGACTGAGAGGGGCCGGGAGAGACGCTGAACCCACAGGGACACTTTCCAGCGGCTCCAGAGACCTGAGGGGGGTGAAAAGGGGCTGAGGAGCTCAAGGATGGGTTTGGGTGCCAAGTTGCTGAGGCAGAGCAGTGCACCAACCAGAGCGTCCACCTTGGCTGAGAGTCCAGAGGCACCGGTGAGCCTTTTCCCAAGGTGGGCCCTACCCTCCATAACCATCTCCTTCCCATGCCCTCCCCCCAGGTACCAACGTGTGTGCAGTGGCTAATGGCGGGTGCCAGCAGCTGTGCCTGTACCGGGGCGGGGGGCAGCGGGCGTGTGCCTGCGCCCACGGGATGCTGGCTGAAGACGGGGCGTCGTGCCGGGAGTACGCGGGCTACCTGCTTTACTCAGAGCGCACCATCCTCAAGAGCATCCACCTGTCTGATGAGCGCAACCTCAATGCACCCGTGCAACCCTTTGAGGATCCTGAGCACATGAAGAATGTCATCGCTCTGGCCTTTGACTACCGAGCAGGCACCTCCCCGGGCACCCCCAATCGCATCTTCTTCAGCGACATCCACTTTGGGAACATCCAACGGATCAATGACGATGGCTCGGGGAGGATCACCATTGTGGAGAGTGAGACCAGACCCGGATCTGCCCAGGAAGGGGGGGGGGGGGGTAGGGGGCTGTGCAGAGGACCAGCACCGACTCAGGGTAGAAAAGCCCTCAGACATCAGCCAGTCTGCTCCGCCCCAGATCTGAATCCCAGCTGTGACTGTGTCCCTGACAAGTAGCCAGCAAATCACACTGCACCCATTATACTTACTTGAAAGTTTCTCCTCATTTGGAGTCACACTTGGCCCCCCTCTCGCTTCCTCCTCTGATCCTAGTTTGCCCCCAGGCTGCACAGAATAAGCCAAAACCCTCCTTTGTGTGTCCAGTGCTCACAGCACAGGCTGCAGAGACAGGCTGGGTTCAACCCAAGACACAGGATTTCAGGCACTTGTCCTGTGCTGTCCAAGAGTTCTCATCTGCATAGTGAGACAGGATCACCTGAACCGCAGGTATGAATGCTTAGCTCAGCCCAGGCGTCATGTGCACCCCACAGAGACCAGTGGGTGCTAGAGCCGTCACCCCAGGACAGCCCTTCAGCTCTGTGAAAAGTGCTGTTTTGTTCCACTTACAGTTTTCTTTTCTCCAGGCTGGATACCGGCGGGGGCCGGGGCGCCCGGTGCTTTGACTCGTTTGTTCAGTTATTCATTCATTCTGGCCACGGAGACCTGCCAGACACTATTCTAGTGGCTGGTATACAGCGATGATAAACATAGATCCGTTCTTTGACCCTCCTCTGGACATTTCCTGCTCCACACAGTCCAGTCCCCATGCCTGTCTAAAAATGTGGCCAAAGCTAAACTAGATACCCTGTGATTGTAACTTGATCAGGAGAGACTGGCAAGAACTGTCCCCTCCCTTCAGGCCATTGTTTAAGCTACAGTACTTCTATTAATGCAGCCTCTGGCAACCAAAGCGACCTACAGCTAGAGGCCGCTAAAATCCCCTTAGGCTATGGTTCCACTACCCATTGTGCACTTAATTCTTTAACCTGAGTTTAGGATGTCTATGAGAATCAATCCAGTTCTGACCTTGTTAAGCAGGAAGCTCCCACCCGGTACAGCCCAAGTCAGATGTGATTTACTAAAATCCATAAAGCCAATTCTACCCAGCTGTGGGGAGAAGCAGGAAGAAGGGTCAGGGAGATGGGCCATGGATCATTTGGGTAGAAAATAGGGAAGGACAGGAGGGCTGGGGTGCCAAGGGCTGTGCCTCCGTATGCTCCTCAGCTCCCACACATCCCCTTCCAGCCCCCCATATGCCAGAGGAACGGGTGCTCCAGGCCTTCCCCCTGAGTTCATGCCCCGGTTGCCCCTTCGGCTCTGCTCTCTGGCTCCATCCCGACCTATGACTACTCCTGTCTCCTTGCAGATGTGGGCTCTGTGGAGGGCCTGGCCTATCACCGTGGCTGGGACACTCTCTACTGGACAAGCTACACAACATCCACCATCACCCGCCACACAGTAGACCAGACCCGCCCAGGGGCCTTTGAGCGCGAGACGGTCATTACTATGTCTGGAGACGACCACCCACGAGCCTTTGTGCTGGACGAGTGTCAGAAGTGAGCTGCTGGGTGTAGGGAGTGGGTGGCAGAAACCACTCCGGGCAGCCCCGGGTGGGGGGTGAAGCAGCAGGAGAGGCTGGCTTTCACCTGAGATCAGCCACTTCCTTGCTGTGACCTTAGACCAGCTGTCCGAACTGTCTGAGCTTTAGTTTCCTCATCTGTAATAGGACAATAATATTTCAGGTGCCTGAACCAAGGGGAGGATCAGGGTGGGGGGGGTTGTGAAGGACAATTCTTGCTCAGTGATTAGTCGATTCATTCATCAGAAAGCCATGTTCAGGGCACATAGTAGGTCCTCTGTGTTTCTGAGACTCCAAGCTTCAGGCCAAGACTGTTCACTAAACGGTTGTTGCCTGGAAGCTTTGACCTAGCTGAGGAGAGAAATCATAGTGCTGGGAAGCATGGAGACCGGTGATGACCAAGAGGCCCCACAGAGGCGGCAGGTTGGCACAGGACCTAGAAGTGGAAAGGCCAGGGAAGGACAGCCCAGACACAGGGCAGTGCTTTGAGCAAGAGCCAAAGGAAGGAGTGCTATAGGCGGGGAAGGACTATGAGGAGCCTCCCCCATGCCCGATCAAAGGGCTCTTGTGAGCAGGAGCAGGCCTGGGGAGGAACCTGGAAGCGAGGCTCAGGTTGCAAGGGAGTCCAGAGCATGAGTCAGGAGAACCTGGGAGGAAATACCCGGAGGTGGTGCTTGCCCCTGGTCTCCACCTGCCCTGTTCTCCTGTAGGGGCAGCCCCCACTCCCACTGTGTGGGCCTCTAGTGAACCACCTCCTCCCCTTAGAAATCCTGGCCCACACGTAAGCAAAACTGTTTTCCCCAGAATTCAGCAGCACTTGGAATGTTTTCCCAAAGCTTTGCTAGGAAACTAAGGGACAAACAAAACCCAAAAGCAGCTACTTAGAAATGGTGAGTGCACCGACTAAACCTAGATTCCTTAGCCTGATATCACTCGAGGCCAGCCCCAGCCCAGCCTGCCTGGCCCCGCAGACCAGCACAAGGGTCCTCTGTCCCTGGCCTGCCTCACCCTGGCCTGCATGTACCTGGCTCATGACAAAGATCCTATCTGCCCTCTGCGACCCTTGGCAACTTTACCTGTCTTGGGCTGGCCTCAGGGCCTGTCCCTTATGGGCCTGGAACCTCCGTGGAAGGGTGATGCTCCTGGGCACCCCTGCCTGCCTCCCACCCCCAATCCAGAGATGGTGGAGCTTTGTGACTTCAGAAGCTCCTTCATGGCTGCCCACCAAATTCCTTTGCTCTGAGCCTAGGCTCAGCAAATGGCTTTTGGGAACCAACGATGTGCTGAGGATCAAGGGGAGGGTGAGATGGACATTGGCTCTGCCCCAGGCATATTTGATGCTAGCCATGAGGCTGTAGGGAGCTTTAGGAGTGTGTAAGAAGGACCTGACCTGGGCCGGATATCAAGGAACGTGTCCTCAAGGACTCCCAGCTGAGCTGAGGTCTGGAGGATGACAGGGGTGAAGTAAATCCAGGGCAGGGTGCAGGAGAAAGAGCTGAACTGTCTGGGAGAGGCCCTGTCCTGGCCAGAAGGAGCGAGTGCCTTGGAGGAATTGGGGGGGCCAGTGTGATGAAAGGGGCAGGGACCTCCTGCTGAGCCTCCCCTACAGCTGGCCCCAGTTCCCAGGTTGCTCCCAGTTCTGGCTGCTGACAGCCTGCCCCTCAGGACAGCCCCTTCTCCCTGCCCTTCCCTGCCAGCCACTTCCTGGGAGTGGTTTTACCAAACCTGAAATCCTCAGTTGTAGGACAGTCATTCTTCCACATATAACAGTTTGTCATGGTAGAAGGAAAGCCACTTCCCACTGCAGAGTGAACTGGGCTCTACCTGAGGACATCGAAGTCCCTGGTTGGGCACCAACAAAGCAGGGAGGATGACTCTAGCAGCTGTCCCTGGCATACCCATTTCTCCTATGGAAGCCAGAGACAGATGCCACCATCCTTGATGGCGTCATGCCACCATCCAAACTCCCATTCTGATTCCAAGAGCCATCCAGAACCCCACCCCTTCCCCCAGGATGGGCGCCTTTAAAATCAGAGACTTATCCTCAAGAGCTCCCAGTGGCTAGGGGATAGCCAGCACCTCCCTAAGTGGAAGCATAGTGGCAGGAGGCCATAGCTCAAATATGCTGGAGAGGCTGTGGAGGGGGTGTTAAGAAGAGACCTGGAGAGGTTTGAGGAGACAGGTCCACCAGCCAGAAGACAGCTCTGTGTCCAGAGCAGCAGAGGGCAGAGGGCATGGAAGCATGCGGTGGGGTGGGGAGGCAGGGGTAGGTCCTATGAGACAGCCAGAGAACAGATGTAGCTAGATGATTCTCAAACTCCAGGGTGTATGAAGCTTGCCTGGGGAGTGCTGGAAAGTGCTGGTTCCCTGGCCCCAGAATATCTGGGACAGAGGACCCAGGAATCAAGATCCAATGCAGGTGGTCTGAAAACCACACTGTCACACCTAGTGTAGTGCCTGACCAGCCCTGAAGTCATCCGCACCCATCTCTGGAGCCTCACCACCCCCAAAAGGAGCACAGGCAAGGCCCGATCTTACCACCTCCTTTACTGAGAGGAGGCCAAGGTGTAGAAACGAGAGGCTGGTTCAAGGTCAGAGCTTGGAAGGAGCAGAGCTGGGATGAATGTCACATGATCAGAACTGAGCCAAGCGTTCTTGAAATTCACTTTGATATACGGGTGCTTTGGATTACAAGCATGTTTCTGGAACAAAATACGTTCGCAAACCAAGGTTTTACTATAATATGAAATACTCATGTGGCATCTACCAGCTGTCACTAGATGAATATTAACTCTTTTAACCCTTAAACCACTCTATGAGGCAGGTAATAGTATTATCCCCACCTCATGGAGGATGAAACTGAGGCACAGAGAAGTTAAGTCACTTGCTGAGGTTCCTAACTTGTACGTCGTGGAGCCAGAATGGGAACCCAGAGCCTGACTTACTTGGCTACACTGTCTCTCAGTAAACACAGATGGCCGTTTCACAGACACTGAGAAGTACGTGTGCACACATACACACGCACCGACTATGCAGCAGCTGGGCCCTTCCTGGGCACCGGGGCTGTGTTGGCCTGGGTGGCTGTGAGGTGGCCTGCTGTGCTGGGATCTGGTTCCCACCCTGGCTGACCCTCAGGTTCTGGTCGACTCCTTGCCCCAGCCTGGGCCCTCCATGGCAGACTCCCTGGCTTTGAGTCCTGATCCCCGTGGCCCTGTCTTCCCCCAGCCTGATGTTCTGGACCAACTGGAACGAGCAGCACCCCAGCATCATGCGGGCGGCCCTGTCGGGGGCCAATGTCCTGACTCTCATCGAGAAGGACATCCGCACCCCCAATGGCCTGGCCATCGACCACCGTGCCGAGAAGCTCTACTTCTCCGACGCCACCCTAGACAAGATCGAGCGCTGCGAGTATGACGGCTCCCACCGCTATGTGAGTCTGTGGGGCAGATGGAACGGGTGGTACTGGGCAGGCTAGGATCAGGGGTCAGGGGACGGCTGGCTAGCCAAAATGGAGATTGCCTGGGCACAGAGCAACAGAAAGGAAAGCCACGTGATGGGAAGATTTGGGAGAAGAATGAGGCACTGACATTGCCGCTTAGCTGTGTGGCCTTGCGCAGCCCTCATCCTGCCCAGGCGTGGCTTCCTCATCAATTAAATGAGGACATGGCAAGATTCCCCTGCAAGTCTTCCCATTCTGCAGCTGTGTCCAGGGATCTCGGCCAAGGCCAGGCACCCCCACCCCTGGGGCCAGCTGCAGGGGGTTGGATTTGGGACAAGAGGCCTGAGCCTACCTGTGACGGGCTTAGTGCTGTCGCCACAGGTGATCCTGAAGTCCGAGCCAGTCCACCCCTTCGGGTTGGCTGTGTACGGGGAGCACATTTTCTGGACCGACTGGGTGCGGCGGGCTGTGCAGCGGGCCAACAAGTACGTGGGCAGTGACATGAAGCTGCTGCGCGTGGACATCCCCCAGCAGCCCATGGGCATCATCGCCGTGGCCAATGACACCAACAGCTGTGAGTGGGGCCACTACCACCAGCCTTGCTCTCCTGCCCCTGGTGCCAGCACACACACACACACACACACACACACACACACTACACCCTGGTCCTGTTCTCCCACAGCCTCCACGTGCAGACATACAAGTGTACACGCTTTCACCCCCAAGAAACCCAAAACACCAACACTCCTCTACTCCAGCTCCCTCAAGACATCTGTGCGTGCGTGCACATGTATGCACCCTCGTAGCACACCACAGTTGGTCTCACCTGAATCTTTGACACCCCAGCACATGCCCTAGCCATTCTTCCCCCCAAGAGCCACACGTGCTCCCAGAGCCTGATCAGACACACGCGCCCCAGGCTCTGCCTACCCCACACTGTGCATGCACGTGCATGTGCACAGAGACGCTCCCACATTGGGCCTGCCTGGCTGAGGGGCCCCATACAGATCCACAGCTTTTCCATGCCTCTCACACACACTCCAAGGCCCACCACTAGGCTCCTTCGACTTGACTCTCCTCAAAGCACATGGCGAAGCCCACGTCACCCCCCGCCCCAAGAGCACACACACCCTCAACCTCAGCCCCAGCCCCAATACTCCCACTGGCCCTGCCTTAGTACCTTTTCTGCTCCTCCAGCCATGTGCCATTGTGCCAGGGCCAGGGCTAGGAAGCTCAGTGAAGCTATGTGAATGGGTGTGGGCATTTTGTGTGTGCACAGCTGGGGAAACTCTTAGCCCGCTGTCCTCTGTCCTTGTTTCAGGTGAGCTCTCCCCTTGCCGCGTCAACAACGGGGGCTGCCAAGACCTATGTCTGCTCACTCACCAAGGCCATGTCAACTGCTCCTGCCGAGGGGGCCGCATCCTCCAAGAGGACCTCACCTGCCGGGGTGAGAGAGGGAATGACAGAGGACAGACACTGGTGGGGGGACCCTGGGCACACAGTGGGGACCATCTCCTCCTAGACTCCAGTAGCCCACCCTCGTGAAAACTTTTATCTAGGAGAAACTGAGGATGACCTCAGTTCTGGGGGACAGGGGGTAGAGACATTCGAGGCCGCAGGACCCTGGCTTACGAAGCTCCCTCCACATCACCCCCACAGCTGTGAACTCCTCTTGCCGAGCACAAGATGAGTTCGAGTGTGCCAACGGCGAGTGCATCAACTTCAGCCTGACCTGTGACGGTGTCTCCCACTGCAAGGACAAGTCTGATGAGAAGCCATCCTACTGTAGTAAGGCACCTCCTCCAGCCTCTGTGCCCCAACCCTCCTCCCTTACCCCTGGCCTCCAGAGTCGACCACCTCAGCCCCCAGCGGGGCAGGGTGTGGGAGTGAGGGGAGCAAAGCTCCGTGACCCACTCCACAGCTGTCCTAAAGGGCAGAACCACCGCTAGCCCTGTGCCAGCCCCTGAGCAGTTTGTCAAGGGAACAAATGCATGACATCTCATCAGAGGCAGCGCCTCCCCTGTCGCTGCCGCTGACTGCTGGCCCGCTCCCCGTCTGTCCGCAGACTCACGCCGCTGCAAGAAGACTTTCCGACAGTGTAACAACGGGCGCTGCGTGTCCAACATGCTGTGGTGCAACGGGGCGGACGACTGTGGGGACGGCTCGGATGAGATTCCCTGCAACAGTGAGTGGGACCCGGGACCTGGCCCTCAGACCCCCACCTCTGCCACGCCCTGCCCTTGCTGAGCTTTGGTTCCCAGGCCCCACGGGGTCTGCTTCAGCGTGCTCCACGGTGGGCCTGGGCAGGTGCTTTGGGCCAGGAGCTCTGGCCTGGGGTCTCTTGCCCCCAACGTGGAAAACTGCGGCCTGATGGTCTGGGGGTGGGTGCTGTTCTAGAGACGGCCTGCGGAGTGGGAGAATTCCGCTGCCGGGACGGCACCTGCATTGGGAACTCCAGCCGCTGCAACCAGTTTGTGGACTGTGAGGATGCCTCCGATGAGATGAACTGCAGTGAGTGACACCCCTGCCTGGGTGCCTCGTAGTCTCTCTCCCGTCTCGCTCCCTTGCCTCCTGCCTGGGGCTCCTCCCTGCCATCCCTTTGGCCCACGTGGCGGCCTCTGTCACCCTCACAGCCTGTGTGGCCCCTGCCCTAGGCCTGGGCTCCCTGGGGTGAGTGGAAGGGGTGGACAGCACCCCCTCCCCCAAAGGACACCGTGCGACTTTCTAAAACACCAAGGCCACTGTCAGGCCAGCAGCTGCCCCGGGAGGGAGTGTGGAGGGAACCTCGGTTCACCCCTCATCCCTGCCCCCACCAGGCGCCACTGACTGTAGCAGCTACTTCCGCCTGGGGGTGAAAGGAGTGCGCTTCCAGCCCTGTGAGCGGACCTCCCTCTGCTATGCACCCAGCTGGGTGTGTGACGGTGCCAATGACTGTGGGGACTACAGCGACGAGCGCGACTGCCCAGGTCTACACCAGCCTTGGGTCAGATGCACGGCAGGCGGCGGCCCCCCCAGGGTGGCAGCGCCCTCATGCTTCCCTCTCCCCCTAGGAGTGAAGCGACCCAGATGCCCCTTGAATTACTTTGCCTGCCCCAGTGGGCGCTGCATCCCCATGAGCTGGACGTGTGACAAGGAAGACGACTGTGAGCACGGCGAGGATGAGACCCACTGCAGTAAGTGACCACAGGGCCCACCCACCCGAGCTGGGAGCCCAGAGAACCCACGGCGGGCAGGGGCTTCACCAGAGTTACTGAGTCACTGTCCACACCTCACCTTTTAGTTCCCTCCCAGGAAATGTCCTCCTAGGAGAAGGGCACCCAGGGCCTTAACCCCAGGTCCCACCCCCAGGGGGGAGGGGGCATCTCTCTAGCTCATGCTGACCCCACAGAGGGATGCCTTGGCATGCACCCTACACCTGCCTGCCCAGCTCAATGCTGTGCCATCCCCTCCCCCCATCTCACTTTGGCTTCCAACTGCCCCAGACAAGTTCTGCTCGGAGGCCCAGTTTGAGTGCCAGAACCATCGGTGCATCTCCAAGCAGTGGCTATGTGATGGCAGTGATGACTGTGGAGATGGCTCAGATGAGGCGGCTCACTGTGGTGAGAGGTGGCTGGGATCGGGTCGGGGAGGTGCTCCCGGGAGGGACAGAGCCCCCCCATGCCACCTGCACGTGCACATGCCCTACTACAGGAGGGATGGACGGCACAGTGGTGGGAATGTCACCCCCGCTGCCCGGCCAGCTGTGCCTGCTCCCAGCGGCTCCCTGTTCCCCCCACAGAAGGCAAGACGTGCGGCCCCTCCTCCTTCTCCTGCCCGGGCACCCATGTGTGTGTCCCCGAGCGCTGGCTCTGTGATGGTGACAAGGACTGTGCTGATGGTGCCGACGAGAGCATCGCGGCTGGCTGCTGTGAGTGGCAGGGGCCATGAGGAGTGGGGCGGGCAGCAAGCAGCTACAGTCTCTCTTTGCAGTAGGGAAAACTGAAATCAAGGAGAGGAAGTGCTTCAGCAGGGGTCCCTCGGGCAGTCAGTGGCAGAGCCCTGTCTACAACCCACATGGGTGTCTGGACCCTCCATCCAGTGCTCTCTGTCCACTCTGCCACTCAGACCCCACCAAGGTCCCGTGTGACAGTCATCAGCTAGTCGGGGGGAGCTGAGGGGCCATGTCTGTCTCTGTCCGTAGTGTACAACAGCACCTGTGATGACCGCGAGTTCATGTGCCAAAATCGCCAGTGCATCCCTAAGCATTTCGTGTGTGACCATGACCGTGACTGTGCCGATGGCTCCGACGAGTCCCCTGAGTGTGGTGAGCCTGGGGCCTCCCAGGGGGTGGCACCAGGGGTGCGCCCTGCCCTCCCTACGCCCAAGCTCCCAAACTCACCCGGCCCCTCCTCCCCCAGAGTACCCAACGTGCGGCCCCAACGAGTTCCGCTGTGCCAATGGGCGCTGTCTGAGCTCCCGCCAGTGGGAGTGCGATGGGGAAAATGACTGCCACGACCAGAGCGACGAGGCCCCCAAGAACCCGCACTGCACCAGCCCAGGTGGGCCCGATGCACGGCCCCCTCCCCACCCTCCATCCCTGGCCCAATGGCCCCCTGACCTGCCCCCCCACCCCCTGCAGAGCACAAGTGCAACGCCTCCTCGCAGTTCCTGTGCAGCAGCGGGCGCTGTGTGGCCGAGGCGCTGCTCTGCAACGGCCAGGATGACTGTGGTGACGGCTCGGATGAGCGTGGCTGCCATGTCAACGAGTGTCTCAGCCGCAAGCTCAGTGGCTGCAGCCAGGACTGCGAGGACCTCAAGATTGGCTTCAAGGTGTGCCCCACCCCGGAGTGGGAGCTTCCACTCACCCAAGGCTGGCGGGAGCTCCTTTCTCCACCCCTTGTCCTTTCATTTGTTCGTTCATTCAACAAGGGCTCATTCAGCACCTACTCTGCCAGGTAGTGCTCTGGGCACTTGGGGACACAGCAGAGGAATCAAAACCTTTACTTGGTTGGGTTCTGCATCCCCTTGGAAAGTAGGGCCAGCAAGGGCTACGGGAGAAGGAGGGGTGTGCAGATGTCAGGCAGGCGCCGAAGTCCAGGCGTGCAGGTCAAGGGAGAGGCCAGACAGGAGCCCAGAATCTGGGAGTTATGAGTCTGGATAGGCTCCTCAATGGAGCGCGTGTAGATGGCCTGTGCTCAGCCACACCAGTGGCAGGGAGGTGATGGGGGACTGGCAGAGGAGCCTGAGAAGGGGCAGCTGCTGGCGTGGGAGAAGAGCCGTGTGAGGAAAACCTTGGAGGAGGCGCACCACCAGCTCTGTCAGATAATGCTCACAGGTCACATAAGATGAGGCCTGAGCATCGACCTCTGGGGAGAGAAACCGGGTGGTCATCGGTCACTACAGTGGTTTAGCTGAAGTGAGAGCCAGATGGCTCAGTATCTGTTTGCTGCCTGCCTCCTGCCCCTCAAGGCTGGGCTTCCCCAGCGGAGCCAGCCAGCCCCCAGGGGTGGAGGGAACCAGACCTCCAGGCTCCAGGGTGGGAGGCTCCGACCACAGCCCCTTCCCCAGCCCAAGGCTCCCTGTGCCTGCAGTGCCGCTGCCGCCCCGGCTTCCGCCTGAAGGATGACGGCCGGACGTGTGCCGATGTGGATGAGTGCAGCTCGACCTTCCCCTGTAGCCAGCGCTGCATCAACACGCACGGCAGCTACAAGTGTCTGTGTGTAGAGGGCTACGCCCCCCGAGGCGGCGACCCCCACAGCTGCAAAGCGGTGACTGGTGAGACGGGCACGTGGAGGGGGTCAGATGGCTCAGGCAGCTGGGGACCGGGGGTGCCAGAACATGCCCCAGCTGGCAGCTGAACCAGGACGCTCTGTCTCCAGATGAGGAGCCATTCCTGATCTTTGCCAACCGGTACTACCTGCGCAAGCTCAACCTGGACGGCTCCAACTACACGCTGTTGAAGCAGGTGCCAGAGCCGGCCCTCCTCACCCCCACACCTGTCCCCAGGCCCGGAGCTATCTTCCCTTCCCCGCCCAGCCCCCTCATCCTCCCCACTTGGGCCCATGTTCGTCACCTCCTACTCACTCCTCCAGCCACCGGTGTCCTGACTCTGTAGTCATCCCCCACCCCCCACATCCAGGGCCTGAACAATGCCGTCGCCTTGGACTTTGACTACCGAGAGCAGATGATTTACTGGACAGACGTGACAACCCAGGGCAGCATGATCCGAAGGATGCACCTTAACGGAAGCAATGTGCAGGTGAGGCCAGGGGCAGCCCACTCCTCAGCAGACAAACTAGGCGTCGGGGGCCAGAGATCCAGCCGCAGGGTCCCTCCCCAGAGGGCTCGCTGTGTTTCAAGGCCATCTCCCCTTCACCCATGGCATCCCACTGAATTATTTCCTCCTCTTCCTTCCCCACGAAGTCACTGCCTAACTCTGCTTGTCCTGGCTTCTTCCTCTCCTCCAAGCTCAGAGAGTGAGGTCTAGGAGATTCCTCCTGCTTTTCCCTCATTATCAGTAGCTTCCCCCTTATGGCTGCCCTCTCTTAAATTCACGCCCCTAGGCACTTTGGGGTTTGGGGTGCAGTAGCTCTCCTCTGGAGACCCCTCTCCTATAGCCTCAGCTGACACTAGGCCTGGGCCTGGGCATTTTCCATCCATTGTCCTCCCTGCAAGCTGGGGGAGGAAGCTGTACTTCACACTTGGGGGTTGCTGGGCCCCCAGAGAGACTGAGGGTCGTACCCCTGGCCTTCTTCTTTCCCTGCCTCTGCCCACAGGTGCTGCACCGGACAGGCCTCAGCAACCCTGACGGGCTGGCTGTGGACTGGGTGGGTGGCAACCTGTACTGGTGCGACAAAGGTCGGGACACCATCGAAGTGTCAAAGCTCAACGGGGCCTACCGGACGGTGCTGGTTAGCTCTGGCCTCCGTGAGCCCAGAGCTCTGGTGGTGGACGTGCAGAATGGGTACGAGGGCAAGGAGGGTTGGGGGAGCCCTTGAAGCAAGCAGTATGCTCAGGCATCCAGGCCCAGCCTCCCTGCAGGCTCTTGGTGGGACCAGTTGCTGGATCTCTTGGGGCTCACTGCCCACCCACCTGCCAGGTACCTGTACTGGACAGACTGGGGTGACCACTCACTGATCGGCCGGATAGGCATGGATGGGTCTGGCCGTAGTGTCATCGTGGACACCAAGATCACGTGGCCCAACGGCCTGACACTGGACTACGTCACCGAGCGCATCTACTGGGCTGATGCCCGTGAGGACTACATCGAGTTTGCCAGCCTGGATGGCTCTAATCGCCACGTCGGTCAGTGTGCCAGTGAGGCTGCCTGGGCACAGCAGCTCTGGGGGTCGGGGGTGGGGTCTGGAGCTACAGAGGATCAGGCCTTTGGGGCAAGAATAAGGTTAAAAGTCAGACAGCATGGTCTGAGAATGGGGATCTCCCCAGGGGAATGGGGATCCAGAGCACCCCGATGTACGCCCCCCTGGACAAGCCCAGGCATGAGGCCACCATCTGAAGGAGAAAGAGAAGTTACTTCTCATGCACAGTTCGGGGCCCCGAGAAAGACAGGAGTAGGATGCCTGGGGTTGGGATGCTTCGGCACAGGGCATCCTCTAATATTACAGAGCAGGAACCTGCTGTCAGAAAGGCCTGAGTTTGAGTTCCAGCTTTGCCACTTAGCTGTGCGACCTTGGGAAGCCACTTAACCATCTGGAACGGGGGCTGGCGCCCACCTCACAGGGTTATTGTAGGGTTAAGGATGTCCGGTAGGGAAGGCGCTAACCGGCTGCTGGGCCCATTCCCTCCCCGTCTGCAGTGCTGAGCCAGGACATCCCACACATCTTCGCACTGACCCTGTTTGAGGACTACGTGTACTGGACCGACTGGGAGACAAAGTCCATCAACCGAGCCCACAAGACCACGGGCACCAACAAGACACTCCTCATCAGTACCCTGCACCGGCCCATGGACTTGCATGTCTTCCACGCCCTGCGCCAGCCAGATGGTGAGCAGTCAAGGGGTGGGAGCCAGCAAAGAGTGAGCCTGGCATGGGGGGCCCCCGGGGAAGGATATGGCCCAGCAGGATTGGTTCTTCTCTAGCACTGCCTGAGCAGTGCTTGCCAGACACTGGGAAATTAGGGAGGCTATCGACAGGCTCTCAGGAGCTACAGCCCAGCCTGGGTCCATCCCAGGAGTCTTGTAGCAGCAAGCCCCTGAGGCCAGTCCAGGTGCGGACCGCCCAGGCAGGACCCCAAAGGCAGGCGGGACGTACCCGAGGGAGGGCACAGGTGAGGCAGCATATGAGGCTGCAGGGCTGGCCTGATCCTGGGACCTCAAGAAGAGTCGTCTCCCTTCTCTGGCTTCAGCTCCTTCCTAAAGGAGTAGGATTTGGATCTGTCCTGCCTCTGCCCAGAATAGAGTGGGCTAGGCAGCCTTCAGAAGACCAGAAAATGTGGCATCAGTGAGTGCCGCCCTCATTCTGCCAGAGGGCAGTGGCTCAGGGGGCCCTGACCCATATACTGGGTCCAGTCGGCTGCCCGTTAGCCACTTTCTCTCTGGCAGTGCCCAATCATCCGTGCAAGGTCAACAATGGCGGCTGCAGCAACCTGTGCCTACTGTCCCCCGGTGGGGGCCACAAATGTGCCTGTCCTACCAACTTCTACCTGGGCAGCGATGGGCGCACCTGTGTGTCCAACTGCACAGCAAGTCAGGTGAGGCTCTTCCCCTTGACCCCCATTCACCAATGCCTCGTTCCCCCAACCTCCACTCCTCCTCGGACCCCAACACCCGCTCTAATGTCCTCACGCATCTGGTTTTCCCACGCTAACACCCCCACATTTCTTGCCTACCTCTTGTCTCCCCACAGCAATATTTTTATACCTGTCACCTCACACAAACACCCCCACACCCTAACCCTGACCTTCCCTTACCAGCACCCCCCACCCTGGCCCCCACACAGATACCCCATCACCTGGCCTTCCCGCACTCCTCATACCCCAACCTTCCATCCAGCTCAGCACCTCCACAAATTACCCTGGTCCTCCCGCTTCTTTGAAACATCACAGCCCCCCAAAAGAAAGTCTCCTGAGTTTCCCCAGACCCCCACCAACCCCTCTTGCCCCCACCTGCCCTCCAGTTTGTGTGCAAGAACGACAAGTGCATCCCCTTCTGGTGGAAATGTGACACAGAGGACGACTGTGGGGACCACTCAGACGAGCCCCCGGACTGTCGTAAGTGCCCAGAGCAGGGGTGGCAAGAGGGTCCTGCACCGGGGGCAGCCTGACTCTGCAGGCTCTGAGTGGCCATGCCCAGCCCCAGCCTTTCTGACTCTGCGGCTCCCCTCCTGGCAGCCGAATTCAAGTGCCGCCCAGGACAGTTCCAGTGCTCAACAGGCATCTGCACGAACCCTGCCTTCATCTGTGACGGGGACAACGACTGCCAGGACAACAGTGACGAGGCCAACTGCGGTAAAGGACTGCCCAGCCACTGTCTGCCCTCCTCCCTCCCCCCTTCTCCTTCCCCGGAACTTGGAGGTTTCCTACTAAACTCCAAGGACAAGGAAGCTCAGCCCACAGCAGCCTCCTCTCCAGGCTGGACTCCTGCTGCTTTAGGCCCTGAACCTGCATGCTCCCACTGAGGGGATGAGGTGCCCCCTCGCTGCTCCTGAATCCTCTACCCCCCATTAGTTACCTCACCTTCCTCCCTACCTCCCACAGATATCCACGTCTGCTTGCCCAGTCAGTTCAAGTGCACCAACACCAACCGTTGCATCCCCGGCATCTTCCGTTGCAATGGGCAGGACAACTGTGGAGACGGGGAGGATGAGAGGGACTGCCGTGAGTGCCCGGGGCTGTGGGCAGGGAGCGGGGTGGCAGGGAAACAGACACAGAAACACACTGCACACTGAAGTCTACCCACCGCTTCTCTGGGCCATGTGGCTGTCAAGTAATGTTATTAGATGGGTGACATAAATTATACAGGGTGTGACTTGGTTTGCTGGGAAAAGGTGCAGATTCAGAAAACAAAAAGCACCAAAATTGGAGGTAAACTGTCCGTTTCTCCTAAGAAATTTCCGGTGGGACCAGGGCCAGGGCTTGGAAGAGGGAGAAGACGGTGATCTCAAACTGTGGTGGGGGAAAAATGGGCAGGTCCTCATTCTCTCCCCCTACCCTGCAGCCGAAGTGACCTGTGCCCCCAACCAGTTCCAGTGCTCCATCACCAAGCGCTGCATCCCCCGAGTCTGGGTCTGTGACCGGGACAACGACTGCGTGGATGGCAGCGATGAGCCTGCCAACTGCAGTGAGTTGCCTGGTGCCCCCAGAGCCCACCTTCCCTCCACTGTGTCTGCTGTTCCCACCTCGTCCCCACCCCGGGTGACCAGCGGCCACTGCCTTGCCCTCCCGGCGCACTCCTGCAAGGATCCTCCCCCTCACCACCAGCCGCCCCCTTGCAGCCCAGATGACCTGTGGAGTGGATGAGTTCCGCTGCAAGGACTCCGGCCGCTGTATCCCCGCTCGCTGGAAGTGTGATGGAGAGGACGACTGTGGGGACGGCTCCGACGAGCCCAAGGAGGAGTGTGGTGAGCTTCCCCAGACCCCGCTCTCAGGGGAAGGCAGCCGGCCTGGACAGGACTCAGGCCACCTGCTGACTGGGGCTCAAGCTGCCTGGCACTCGGCTTCCCGTGCCCACCACCCCCTGCCTGATTCCCCGTCCCTGCCTCCACCGGCACTTCCTCAGCACATACCCGCGCAGAATCTTCTCTGCCTGCCTAACAGAGGGGACTCCGTTAATCCCCTCCCCCAAGCAGCTCCTCCCACTCGTGTGCCGCAAGGCCCCATAACCTCCTCGAATCTCAGAACACTGCTTGGCCTCCCTCCGCTGATCTTTCTCCCACTCCTGGCCATCCTGCCCATGCCTGTCTGAAACCCTCGGGCCTGTCCCCGCTCTGTCCCTGACTGCCCCGATGTTTGCCTCCCAATCTTGCCTCCCCAGACGAGCGCACCTGTGAGCCCTACCAGTTCCGCTGCAAGAACAACCGTTGCGTGCCAGGGCGCTGGCAGTGCGATTATGACAACGACTGTGGGGATAACTCAGACGAGGAGAGCTGCAGTATGTCCCCCCACCCCCTGCCCCGCCCCACCCCCACAGACCTGGGGCTCCTCCCTTCTCAGCACCCCTGTCCCCACCAGGCTGGCCGGTGCAGGTGGCTGCCTCCCAGGGCTGGGGGTCAGGTGCCCCCTCCCTGTTCACCCCACCCCACCCCACTCCATGTCGTGTATTTGAGTTTGTGCCATTTCACCTCATCTCATGTTTCTCTCCATTTTCACACTGTCCTCTTGGGGTTGCAGAGGTAGGTGTCTCTGATGTGCCCCTGCTCCCACCACACCCCCTGCCACTGCCCCAGAGCCCACCCGTCCGTCCCCGTGCTATGCCTCAGCCCATCATCCTTTACTGGCCTCTCCCTAAACCCTGGTGCTTGTCTTAGTGGTCTTGTCCCTTTCCTCTTCCCCTCGACCCCCCACACACAGTCTGTCCCAAGGGCAGAGCCAGGGACCCATGCCCTCTCTCGTGTGTCTGCCCCAGAGGGGTAAGTGTGAGCTCCCTCTGTACCCAGCTGATCCCATGAGGGCAGCCAGTTGGCTGGTGTGGTCATTATGCCAGTCAACTGTGGCTTTCAGGGACACAAGGACGGGTGGTATTGTTCTGCCAAGGGCTGGAGATACTCCAAGGGCTGAGTCCCTGTGCCCACCCTCCTGGGGCGTGTTTCTCCCCTGTCCTTCTCCAGCCCCTCGGCCCTGCTCTGAGAGCGAGTTCTCCTGTGCCAATGGCCGCTGCATTGCTGGGCGCTGGAAATGCGATGGGGACCATGACTGTGCAGATGGCTCAGACGAGGTGTGTAGGGAGAGGAGAAGGAGGGAGGGATGGCCTCAGAAGAATCAGGACAGAGCTACAGGGGTGCCCCGATCTGACCAGGATGCTTGCTCCTGTGCCCGCAGAAAGACTGCACCCCCCGCTGTGACATGGACCAGTTCCAGTGCAAGAGTGGTCACTGCATCCCTCTGCGCTGGCGCTGTGATGCGGATGCCGACTGCATGGACGGCAGTGATGAGGAAGCCTGTGGCACTGGCGGTGAGGCCCTGCCACCACCCCCCACCCCACCATGTGGCCCAGTCATTCACCTCATTCTTTGTCTTCTATAGTCATTGTTCATACAAAAAATATTTCTTAAGCACCTGCCATGTGTCAGGCACCATTCTAGGCGTTGGGGATATAGCAGTGAACAACACACAGGGCCTCTGGGTACACGTTGGGACAGGTTGTTCCCTCCACAACGGCACTTAGTCAAGGGGCCAATTGGACCAAAATCCAGCAGAAACCTGTTGGCTGTGTCCACCCAGACTCCACCCCACAAGTTCCTACAGGGCAGTCGGCTGCCCTGACAAACAGAGTCCTTGTTCACTTTGCTTTCCGGGAGCAACGAGACAGTGCCTGCCCCTGGCTAACCTGGCTGGGCTCAGTGGCCCGAGGCCACACTGTGAAGCTTGGGTAAGGGAAGCCTGGGGCTTAGAGCAGAGACCCACCCAACAATGAGGACAGACTTCCTGGCTCTGCCTTGATAGTCTGGAACCTGGGTCTCCTGACTCCCAGCCCAGTGCTCCTCCTTTCTGCCTGCCATGAACTGCAGTAGGCCCCAGTGCCCTGCCACAACCACTGGAGAAAGAGGGCACTCTTGGCCTCTCTGTACACACTTCCCCAAAAAGGCCTCTTCTCCCCTAAATACCAGAGGAGGCAGTTCTGCTCAGCTGCCCAGCAGGTATAAAGGTAGGAGACCTGGGTTCATTCTGGTTGTACCACTGCTTGCCTGGTGACCCCTCTGGGCCACCTCCTGTGGTGGGAAGGGCCTGGGCAAGATCCTGCCCCCCAGCAGCCAGCCTGGGGCTCAGGGCTCATTTTTGGCTCTTTGCACGCCCCCGGCGCCCAGTGCGGACCTGCCCCCTGGACGAGTTCCAGTGCAACAACACGCTGTGCAAGCCGCTGGCGTGGAAGTGCGATGGCGAGGACGACTGCGGGGACAATTCAGACGAAAACCCGGAGGAGTGCGGTGAGGCTGGGGGGGCGGGGCCCAGGGCAGGGGGCGGGGCTCTCATGCTCCCCGGGCGCTGCAGGCCCGCCCCCAAGGCTGATTCTGGCTCTGTCCCCTCCCACCCCTGCAGCCAGGTTTGTGTGCCCTCCTAACCGGCCCTTCCGTTGCAAGAACGACCGCGTCTGCCTGTGGATCGGGCGCCAATGCGATGGCACCGACAACTGCGGGGATGGGACTGATGAGGAGGACTGTGGTGAGCAGGGGGCCGGTGGAAGCAGCCTGGTGGGGCGGGGGTGATAGTTTGGGTACTGCACAGTAGGTGGCGGCGGGCCAGGTGGAAACTCGGTGGGGGGGGGGGG
>NW_024412413.1:58954094-59013973 GCF_014898765.1 Herpailurus yagouaroundi | reverse complement strand
GGCTCTGATGAGGAGGACTGCAGCATCGGTGAGCCCTGCGTGCTAAGGAGCTGGCGGCGGGGGGCCTGCGGAGGGCCAGAGAACCCAGGCCCAAGCCCAGGTGGCTCAGGAGAGAGGGCCCACTCTGTCCCCCACAGACCCCAAGCTGACCAGCTGCGCCACCAACGCCAGCATCTGCGGGGATGAGGCACGCTGCGTGCGCACCGAGAAAGCCGCCTACTGCGCCTGCCGCTCGGGTTTCCACACTGTGCCAGGCCAGCCCGGATGCCAAGGTAAGAAGGCGGGACTCAGAGGGGGCGGGAAGAAACCCGGGACTCTCCATGACCCTCCCCTGTAACCCTCAGACATCAATGAGTGCCTGCGCTTCGGCACCTGCTCACAGCTCTGCAACAACACCAAGGGTGGCCACCTCTGCAGCTGCGCCCGCAATTTCATGAAGACTCACAACACCTGCAAGGCCGAAGGTACCAGCCTACCAGCCGGAAGAGGACAGAAAGAGTGGGTGGGGCTATGCAACACCAGAGTGTAAATGGGGCTAACGTGGATGGACGTGCTCCCCTTGGCACACCCATGCCCAGGCGCAGGAGCCCAGACCCACGGGCCCAGCTGCCAGCAGCACAGAGGCTGGCATCAGTGCACGGGGTGCTGGTTGGGGAGCTGGTTCATCTGGAGAAGTCTGGGGTGGGGGCAACATACCCATATCCCACATGTGCCTCTTCACCCGCCACTCCCAGGAGGAGAGCACACAGACACGCATCACCACACAATCACGTCGTAGCTAGCCTCTTTGCTTCTTATTTTCAGCTTCATTGAGATATAATTGACAAAACTGTCAGATATTTAATGTGAACAGGTGATGATTTGATGTATGTACACCTAGTGAAAGGTTTCCCTTCATTGAGTTAACACAACTATCATCTCATTCACCTTTTGGGGGGGTGGGAACGTGTATATGCTCTGACGCACACCTGCACCTGCCTGTGTACAGACACCCCCAAACACCTGTGCACACACATCCATGTGCACACGAGGGCATGTATGAATACACAGCCCCACCACGCCCGTCCAGGTGCACTCACGTGCCGGTGCGTGCCTACACCCCTCCGTGCCAGTGCACACACACCCCCACATGCATGTGTGCCCACGGGCATATATCAGACAGCATGTAGCACAGTGTGGTGATGCCAGCCAGTGACAATGAGGAGACAGAAGTCCCTGAGGCTGGAGAGGCAGAGAAGATTTCCTGGAGGAGCGGGTCCTATTGGACCAGCTCAGGGAAGGAGAGGAGGGAGTACATCCCGGCACCAGGCCTGGCATCCCCCAGCCCTGGCCTCCTGCCCCTGCCTTTTTCTGCACCTGACACCGGGACTTTTGCCCCTCCAGGCTCTGAGTATCAGGTCCTATACATCGCCGATGACAACGAGATCCGCAGCCTGTTCCCCAGTCACCCCCATTCGGCTTACGAGCAGGCCTTCCAGGGTGACGAGAGTGTCCGCATTGATGCCATGGATGTCCATGTCAAGGCTGGCCGTGTCTATTGGACCAACTGGCACACAGGCACCATCTCTTACCGCAGCCTGCCACCTGCCGCACCTCCCACCACTTCCAACCGCCACCGACGACAGATTGACCGGGGTGTCACCCACCTCAATGTGAGCACCCCACCCGGGATGGGATCTCCACAGATTGGATGGGAAGACTGCAAAGACCAGAGGGTTCAGAGCAGGGTTTGAAAAGGACAGTGGAAGGGGGCAAAGGGTGAGACTGACGGGAAAAGGCATTCGGGATTATGTTGTGGGCACGACAGGTGGACAGAGCAATGAGAATTATCAGTAGCTGGCTCTGCCACATTGCAGCCCAAGGTGGCAGGGTACGATGGACACACTGGCCTTCAGCATCAGAGCCACGTTCAGTTCCTGATTGTCACCGCCATCCACTGTGTCAGTCTCAGCCACCTATTTGACCTCTTTGGGCCTTTGTTCCTCAGTAGAGCGAGGTAATAATATCTCATCCAGCAAAACATGTGAAAGCTCTAGGTATGGCCCATAAGGTAAGTGTCCATTGAACCTCTTCAAAATCAGAGAACCGGCTCCCGATCTGGGATGACTTTTTAACAGGGACGAGCTGGCAGGTGCAGGTGGGGATAATGGGCAGGAAGACAAAAGGTGGTAGCCCCTGACATTATCACCCTCCCCCATTCAGATCTCAGGGCTCAAGATGCCACGGGGCATCGCCGTCGACTGGGTGGCCGGGAACGTGTACTGGACTGACTCAGGCCGAGATGTGATCGAGGTGGCGCAAATGAAGGGCGAGAACCGCAAGACGCTCATCTCGGGCATGATCGACGAGCCGCACGCCATTGTGGTGGACCCACTGAGAGGGTATGCGGGGGTCCCGGGGGGAAGGCCAGGGAAGCCTCTGGGGCAGCCCAGCATCCCCAGGTGCGTCCCTCCCCTTCCAGACCACCCTGGGGTCAGAGTCCTCCTCCAGCCCTTAGGCCTTCAGGCCACCTCCATCTTTGGTGCTCCCCGGTGCCGCCTTTGCCCAGAATCCCCAGCTGGCCTGCTCAGGCAGGGGCCTGCCCTCCACTTGCCTGGCCATCATGTGCAGCCAAGTTTGGGCTGCTTGTTTGCTCCAGGGGGCAGCTCTGCCCACTTTGATGTCTCTGGATTGGCACCTTGTATTTTTAGAGTAAAAGATCCTTAACCTGATCAGGGACCTGACTCCCCTCGTTCTCTCTGGAGGAGGTAGACAGAACACTCTCCTCCCAATACCCAGCAGTCCCTATGCCCAAGCCACAACCTGGTGGCCCATCTTGCTCAGCCTGCTCTGGCAGCCCTCAGGTCCTACCCATGCTCAATTCTTCTCCTTCCCCAGCACCATGTACTGGTCAGACTGGGGGAATCACCCCAAAATTGAAACGGCAGCAATGGACGGGACCCTTCGGGAGACACTGGTACAGGACAACATCCAATGGCCTACAGGTCCGTGGAGGCAGGGGCAAGGGGTGTGGGAGGGGTGGGTTTGCTGAGCCTGAGGTCACGTTAAAGCTTGGAGGAGGAGGGGCTTGGACTGGGATGGGCAATGAGTTTTGGAGGCTTTTTCTAGAAGTGACTGGGAGTGGTCATGGGAACAGGGTAGAGCTGTCCCAAACATGGAGACACTTCTGCTTTTCCTCGAGCCTGGGGTGGCAGAGGCTGGGCCTTCACAGTGCTCTCTGCCTCCCCTCAGGCCTGGCTGTGGATTATCACAATGAAAGGCTGTACTGGGCAGATGCCAAGCTCTCAGTCATCGGCAGCATCCGGCTCAATGGCACGGACCCCATCGTGGCTGCTGACAGCAAACGAGGTCAGCATCCTAGAGCAGCCTCAGCCAGCGCTGCCCTCGGGCCTCTTGTCCTCCCCACTGAGTCCAAAGGCCTCACCCAGCACCTGCCATCCTCCTCATCCTGGCCCCCAACAGTCCTACAGTGCCTTCCAGGCCTACCCCCACTGGACTCCCTGTGTACCAGCCCTGCACCCTCTGGCCCACTTGCCCATTCATTCATTCTACCAATGACATTGAGTTGCATGGAAGCAACAGAGGTGGCAGGAGGAGCTTAGTAGATGTGGGGAGAGGGAACAGAAGTCCTTCCTGACCGCAGAAATCTAGGGCTGATGGGACCTTTTGCCAGTAGTGGCCACAAGAGGTGGAACAGGATGTGTTGAGTTTGAGGTGCCACAGGAGCCCAGGTGTCCTGGAGAGTGACCAGGGCCTGAGTCCCCTCTGAGTCTACCTCCTCCCCCAGGCCTAAGTCACCCCTTCAGCATCGACGTCTTTGAGGATTACATCTATGGCGTCACCTACATTAATAATCGTGTCTTCAAGATTCATAAGTTTGGACACAGCCCCTTGATCAACCTGACAGGGGGCCTGAGCCACGCCTCCGATGTGGTCCTGTACCACCAACACAAACAGCCTGAAGGTAGGCATAGGGGGACAGCCCAGTCTGGGCCCGGGAAGGCCTGGGGGCAGAGTCTCCAGGCTGTAGCCTCGGGTCCTGGGCATTGTGGCGGGGACATTCTGGGTCCACGAGGCTCAGCATCCTCCCCCCCCCCCCGCCCACACCTGCAGTGACCAACCCCTGTGACCGCAAGAAGTGTGAGTGGCTCTGCCTGCTGAGCCCCAGCGGGCCCGTCTGCACCTGTCCCAACGGGAAGCGGCTGGACAATGGCACCTGTGTGGCCGTGCCCTCGCCCACGCCACCACCAGATGGTATGCTTGTGCCCCTCCCGGGTCCCCACACTCTGCCCCGGGACCTTCTTCCCTGAGTTCCCCTCTTCCCCTGGCTCTGTGCCCTGATGGTCCTTCCCGCAGCTCCTCGACCCGGAACCTGTAACCTGCAGTGCTTCAATGGCGGCAGCTGCTTCCTCAATGCACGGAGGCAGCCCAAGTGCCGCTGCCAGCCCCGATACACAGGCGACAAGTGTGAGCTGGACCAGTGCTGGGAGTACTGTCGCAACGGGGGCACCTGCGCTGCCTCCCCCTCTGGTACGGCCTTCAGTTCTCCCGCCAAGACTGCGCCTGGCTCCTCAGCCCCAGCCTCCCGCCTCTCAGCCCACTGGTTCCGCCTGGGGCGGATCCCCAGACCCTGTCCCACCCTGCTCCCCCTCTGTCTCCCCTCCTGCCCGCAACCCACAGCCCCAGTGCCCCCGTTCCTCTGCTGCGTGCCTTCCACCCGGGCCTCCCAGCCCTGGTCCCCTCCAGTGGGGCCGGCGCCTGGGTGGGCCACGGTCCCGCTCACACATCCTCTCCCGCCAGGCATGCCCACGTGCCGCTGCCCCACGGGCTTCACGGGCCCCAAATGCACCCAGCAGGTGTGTGCGGGCTACTGTGCCAACAACAGCACCTGCACCGTCAACCAGGGCAACCAGCCCCAGTGCCGATGCCTACCTGGCTTCCTGGGTGACCGCTGCCAGTACCGTGAGTGAGCCATCCTTGGGCCCCAAGGGAGGGGATGACGGGAGCTCGGGGACCTAGAGCCAAGGGTGATGGTCAAGAGGCAGATTCTGGGGAGGGAGGCCATTCGCAGCTCAAGCAGTCTCTAGATGATCCCCCCCATCCCTGTAGAGGTGTCAGCACACTTCTCCCAAGGTGGTGAGCCCTCTGGCATCAGGATTATTCAAGCGAAAGCAGTGCCCTGCCAGGCTATTTGGGGACGTCCTTATACTCTAAACCTGTGACCGGGGAGGGGGGCAGCAGGGGGCTCAGGAGGAGGTGAGAGTCACCTAAAAGACCTAGGAGTCCCCTTAGTGTTTGGCTCCCCCCACCCACCACCTGTGGAGGACCCTCATGAGGGTGGGGCTTGAGGCACCTCCTCTCCCACCCCCCAACCGCAGGGCAGTGCTCCAGCTACTGTGAGAACTTTGGCACGTGCCAGATGGCCGCCGATGGCTCCCGGCAGTGCCGCTGCACCGCCTACTTCGAGGGGCCGAGGTGCGAGGTAAACAAGTGCAGCCGCTGTCTGGATGGAGCCTGTGTGGTCAACAAGCAGAGTGGGGACGTCACCTGCAAGTGAGTGGGGCCTGCCCCCACGGTTCTGCCCGGCCTTGATCCTGCCCTGCCCTGGCCTCACGCTCCCTGGCCTGCCCCTCCCTGCCCTGCCCCTTCCTTAGCACTTCCGACAGCCCCACCCCTTCCTCAGCACCTCAGACACCCCCTCCCAGTCCACCCAGCCTGTCATTCCTTCCTGCAGCTGCTCTGATGGCCGGGTGGCCCCCAGCTGTCTGACCTGTGTTGGCCACTGCAGCAATGGTGGTTCCTGTACCATGAACAGCAAAATGATGCCTGAGTGCCAGTGAGTTGGACCTGAGCCTTTCTAAGACCTAGACCATCTCCCCCTCCCCAAATCTGAGCAGGACACTCGGGACCCTGTGGCCCCTCCCAGTCCCCTGGCAGCCATGACTGTGGAGGTCGTGCCTACTCAGCTCTGCCCCTCCTGTCTACAGGTGCCCACCCCACATGGCCGGGCCCCGGTGTGAGGAGCAGGTGGTCAGCCAGCAGCAGCCTGGACGTAGGTGGCAGGGGACGGGGAGACAGAGCTTCAGGGACCTGGAGCAGGGGTATTTGGGCCTCACTTCCCTGAGCCTCTCTGACTCAATTTCCCACCTCCTCCCCTCCAGATATGGCCTCTATCCTCATCCCTCTGCTGTTGTTGCTGCTGGTGCTTCTGGTAGCCGGAGTGGTTTTCTGGTACAAGCGGCGAGTCCGAGGGTGAGTTGTGGAGAGTCTGGAAAATTCTGGCTATTCATTTATCACCCTAACCTTGCCCTCCTATCATCCCTGCCCCCTTATAATCCTGCCTCCCCCAGGGCTAAGGGCTTCCAGCACCAGCGGATGACCAATGGGGCCATGAATGTGGAGATTGGGAACCCCACGTATAAGATGTATGAAGGCGGGGAGCCTGACGACGTAGGGGGCCTACTGGATGCTGACTTTGCACTGGACCCTGACAAGGTGAGCTGGGAAGACAGAGGAGGAGGCTTCCAGGGCAGGGACAAGAGGCTGTGGGTGGGGTGACTGAGGGTACGGAGTCGGATGATGGAATGGAGGCGGGGGAGGTAGGGCGCCTGGGCCACAGATCCCATCCCCTGCGCCCCACCTGAACCCTCTGTCACCTTGCAGCCCACCAACTTCACCAACCCTGTGTATGCCACACTCTACATGGGTGGCCACGGCAGCCGCCACTCCCTGGCCAGCACGGACGAGAAGCGAGAACTCCTGGGCCGGGGTCCTGAGGACGAGATAGGGGACCCCTTGGCATAGGGCCCTGACCACTGGACTCAGCCCAGAGAGCCTCCTGCCCCCTGCCAGAGAAGTCCTTCAACGAGCCCCCTCCTGCCCAGCCAGCCCCTCCTCGGCCCTGCCGGGGTGTATAAATGTAAAAATGAAGGAATTACTTTTTATATGTGAGTGAGCAAGTGAGCAAGCGAGCACAGTATTATCTCTCTCCGTTCTCCTCCTTCCTGCCTGCTCCTCAGCACCCCCCTCATGCTGCCTTCAGGGAGGGGGGCAGGGAGGACTCTGGGGGCTCCTGTGGCTCACAGGTACCCACCTCCCACCTTCCACCAAAATGCACCCCCACTGGGAGAGCTGGTGGTGCTGCCCCCCTCCCTGTTCAAGACACTTTGTCAAGGCTCTCCCCTCTCTCGCCCCACCCCCATCTTATCCCTCCCAGCTCTCTGAGGGCCAGTTCTGGGGAGGGAGAGTCCTTTGCTGCCCCTGTCTGGAAGATTTGGCTCTGGCTGAAGTAGCAAGGAAAGGATGGAATTTTTTAGTTCTTGGGGGATGCCATTCGATGCTCCAGCCCCCAACTCTAGGGGCACCTGAGATGGCCATGCTCAACACCCCTCCCAGACAGGCCCTCCCTCTCTCCAGTGCCCCCACCGTGGCTCCCAGGGCTGGAGACTTTCTTTGGTAAACAGTCCCCCAGCCTCCTCCTCCCTCCCCTGGGGATGAGGAGGAAGTGGGGCACACCAAGAAAGGGTAAGCGGGCAGCCCCGCTTTGGGGACATGAACGTTTTAATAATTTTTGCTGAATTCCTTTACAACTAAATAACACAGATATTGTTATAAATAAAATTGTAAAAAAAAAAAAAAAGAAAGAAAGAAAAAAGCCATTTGTGTCTACCTATGAGTGTCAGACTCTGGGAGCTGGGCTGTGCTTGCCTGCTTCGGCCACCAGAGGGAGATGTGCTCTGTGCTGGAGGCAGGACTGAAGAGTCTGGTCTTGAGAAGTGCCCTTCTCCCTGAGCTGCCTCCCTCTCCATCTGGCTGGCAGGGGAAGGGGGTGGCACTGGACTTGATGAGGAAGATCTGCTTCTCCTGGCTGTGTGACCTTGGGCCAGTGACTTCACCTTTCTGGATCTTGTATTCCCTGTGGCTCTAGGACAGTAACTCCAAATCCGTTTCTCTGCATTGTCACTTACAGGGCACCACCAGCCCTACCCAAAACGATCTCCCACAGTGAGAAATCCCACTGTAAGAACTGAACACAGTGGGGTTGTCAAGGGCTTTCTGATCCTTCAGGGTGGTCCCACACAGCTCTCTATGCCTGAGTTTGCTGCTGAAGCGCAAACATCCTCACAGAGTCTAATTAATCAGATGCCAAGAGTAGAACCCTAGATTCAGGAGGAGGGGGAGGCGGCCGGCTGGACTGAAGGAGAGCTGGGAAGACCAGTTTGCCAGGCTTCACTGGCCACCAACAGATTCAGCTCACCAATCATTGTGACATCCCAGGGGTTGACAGGAAAGGACTGCTACAGTCAAAGGGGTCCCAAGTCTACCTCAAACCCTTGCCGGGGGAGGGGAACCTCTTGCAGAAAGTCACGCGGCTCTACAGTGTTGGAGACTGAGAGTTACAGCACCACTCTCCCCTTTACAGCAAATGTGAGCTCAGGGAGGGCATTTGCAAGCAGCTGAAGAACCATTACCCAACACCCAAAGAAGGGCACTACATTTCTTTCTGCCACCCTCCCTGGTTCAACTTCCTCAGCTTATTCCTTTTTTAAGGAAGCTATGGGTCTAGGCACCTCTAGAAATAAGAACCCTCCCCTTCCCTCTTGGTCCTGGGATATCGCCTCCGGCTTCAGCCTCTAAGCCAGTTCTGAGATCCTCCACTGTCTCTGGAGCATCCCAGAGCCCCAGGGAAGAGCGACCCTGCTGGGGAAAAGGGGCGTCCTTGTTGATCGCTTAGGGAGGCTTGTGGCCTCCTCTGTCCACCAGGTGGCGTAGGCACTCCTGCAGCGCCGCTCACCCTTAAGCCCAGCACAGCCCCCTCCCCAACACTAATTATGCACCTGCAGGCGGACCGGAGCCTAGCCTCTCACTTCCTTCCCTCGGGCTATTATGCCACACCCCCTCCACCCTCAGCCCGCCGGCTCCCCTCCCTCCCTCAGCGCCTGCCTGCTCCCCCCACCACCACCACCAGCCCCACCCCCTCGCTCCCTCCCTCTGCCAGCCGTGCATCTGGCGCCCCCGGGGAGCCACTGATTCTCTGCCTGTCGCCTCAAGATCCTGGGCCGAGCAAGAGGGGCCCCCAGCTGCGGCTTGGAACGCAAGCCCCTCCAGTCAGCTTCCTCCCTCTGCCCACCAGGACCAGCCAGGAGAGTGTCTACTAGGAGGCAGTCCTCGAACTCCTCACCTGGCAAGGACAGCAGAGGGGTCTGAGACAGAGATGGAGAAGAGACAGGGTCAGAACCAGGGGCAGAGGCTGATACAGACAGAATGAGAGACAGAGATATGGAGATGGAGAGATACAGGGGCAGAGGCAAAGACTCAGAGATGGGAGCGGGGGGGTGGGGGGGTGTCGGGATGTGTTTGTGTGTGTGTGTGTGTGTGTGTGTGTGTGTGTGTGTAGCTGGAGACAGAAGGGGGTGACCTGAGACTAGCAAAAGGAAAAGAGATGAGGTGGGTCAGGACTCCAGAAGATCAGGACCTTAGTAATGGGCTGCTACCCTGGGTACCTTAGGCCTGGGGGTGCCCACTGCCCCCATCTACCTCCTCATGGCAACCCCTGTGCTTGACACTTGGGCTCGGGATTCTGAAGCCTTGGGGCCTTGGGCCTGGCCATTCCTGCCTCTTCCAGCCTCTCTACTCTCTGCCCCTTCTGCACCCGGGTTCCTGCCTCCTGGCTTCTGGCTGTCTCTCTGGCTGTCTCTGTGTTTGCCTCATCTTCTCAGCATCACGGATCCTTTTCTGGTGTCTGTCACATCCTTGTATCTGAGTATCTCTTTGTATGTGCCTGGGCTTGTCTTTTGGACTGCCAGTGCCAGCATACACCTGTGTGTGTGTCCATCTCTGTCTGTGGACGTTTGCCTCTCTGCCAGGGCGAGGAAGGGGGCTGGGGCCTGAGTACCTGGCTGGGTATGCCTGTCTCTTGGTGCAAGTGTGCATTTACCTCTCTGTCTGTGTGTGCTCCTGTGTGTGTGTAAACTGAATGTCCATCTGTGTGTGTCAGTGTGCCTTTAGGTGAGCACCTGTCTGCGTGTGCGTGCTGGTCTCTGTGTGAATGTGTTTCACTCTGCCTCTGTGCTCACCTCCGTGGTGTGGCCTGCCCCTGTGAATGCATCTGCGTGCATGCCTGGGGGTGTGTCGATGTCTCAGGATATGCGTCTGTCTCTCTATCTCTCTGCTTGTCCCTATCTCACACTGTCTAGGTGTCGGTCATACCACAACCTCAGCCACAGCCTCAGTGCATAGCAACAGCTGACAGCTGAAGACTCCCTGGGCAGGGAAGAGAGCGAGACTAGGGGGAGGAGGGAGCCTATGAAGAAACAGCCAAGAGGATAGGGACAGAGACAAGGCTGGGGCTGGGGACAGAGACAAGGACAGAGACAGAGGAGGAAGGAGACAAGGATGGAGAGGAGCTGATGGTGAAAGATGGGACAGTGGAAGGGAAGGGATGGAGATTGCACCAAGAGGCTGGGCAGGCGACGCTGAGGGGACTTCCTGCCCAACCCCCATGCAGGGACGCTCTGGGACGCGCGGGGGTCAGCAGTGAGGGGAGAGGGGCAAAAGTGAACGGCCGGTCCCGCAGAGGGGTCTGGAGATCGCGGAGGTGCCTTGGGGGCGGGAGTGGGGGCGGCGGGCGCCGTTTGTCAGCCCTATTGACAGACGTGATGGGGTTTCCGTCCGTGATCAATGATTCTCATCTCCGGGCCGAATGAGCCGCGGGGCGCCCATCCATCCCCGTCAGCGCCGCGCGGCCCCAGCCGCCCCGAGGCCCCGCCCGCCCTCACCTCGGCCCCTGCCCTGCTCCTGCCCCGACCCACCTTAGCCCGGAGCATAAAAGGGGCCCGGAGCACCGAGGGACCCTGTCTTCCAGGGCTCCTGCTCCGCCGTGCACCCCTTCGGGGACACGGTCCCAGAGCCTCGAGCCCCACGCCCTGCCCCATTCCTCATCGGTGCACAGACCTAGCCTCTCCGGTACACCATCCCTAGGTCCCGCAACCCTCTGCGCTTCGCACCTGGGCTGGGGGCGTGTCCGGGGCGTGTCGGGGTGAAAGTCACCTTCGGTGCCCCCAGCTGGGCGGGAGGGGGCGCGCGGGGCGCGGCCGGGATTGGAGCGACGCGGAGCCCCGCCCCCCCGCCCGCTCGAGTCCGACCCAACTTTCTCCCCCGCCCGCGCCCCGCCCCCAGCGCCGAGCTCCGCTCCTCTCGCTCAGTCCGCGGGCCGCGCCGCCTGCTCCCGCCGCTCCAGCAGCCACCCCACGGCGCGCCAGCCCGGGGCCCCTCGCCCCCAGGCCCGGCACCGGCCTGCCCGGGACCCGTCCCGTCCGCCCCCCGCCTGGCCGCCTGGGAAGATGCGGCTGCTCCCGGAATGGCTTCTCTTGCTCTTTGGCCCGTGGCTCCTGAGGCAGGTAAGGGCAGCAGGGCTGGAGTGGGAGCGCCGGGTCCGGGACGCGAAGGTCCCAGAGTGCGAGGGGCTCGGTGCGCCCGCCCCGCCCCCAGCGCGGAGCGTCCCAACTTTGCGCGGCGTGGGGGAAGCGGACAGACAGACTCCCTGATCCAGGACACGCGCTCTCCCAATCCAAGTTGGCTGAGGGCTGGGGGCGGGTGCCGGGGTGGAGGCCCGACTCGGATCTGGCTTCAGGCAAGGCGGGGGAGGGGACGAAGCCCGACCCGCGAGTGCGCCAGACTGAGCGGGAGTGCGAGACAGACAGACAAGCCAGCAGGGTGTCAGCCTTGCCGTCTTTCCGCGCCAACCTCGCTCGCCTTCCTCGCTGTCTGTCCTTCCACTCCTCCACCCTGCCTTTCCGTTTCTCCTCTCTGCACTTGTCACAATGCCAGGTGGGCACTGTGTTCCGAGCATCCGCGGCCCGAACACACGCGCGCACACAGATACGGCCGAACTTGGCTACGATCTCCCATCACATTTCCCGCGGAGACACCTTCTCCCCTGCACAAACCTCACAGACACACCCCTCGCGCGCGCCCAGATGATGGGGGTGGGGGCTGTCTGGAAGGGGAGTCTCTCTTGGTGTCCTCCCCTTGCCCCCACATCCCTAGGCTGCCTCTTTTCCCTGAGTCTCTGGGGTGAGGACACAGAGGCTAAGGAGGCCCAGATTTGATCTGCTCCCTCCCAACTTGGAGGCTTCAACTCACGAACACAGTGTGCTCATATGTGCTGGTGTGGACTGTGTGGGTCAGCGTGTGCACCTGTGTGCATGCATGTGTCTTGGGGCAGCAAGGCTTGGGTGTCTAGTGCTGGGGTCCAGGGTGCATGTGTAAGCTGCTATGGTGTGTGGTGTTGGCTTTGAAGGGGTGAGTGCAAGCGCCTGCTTCACCGCGCAGCTCTCTGTGCCCTGCTGTGTGTCCCACAATGGGGGCCTCGGACCTGGAGCCTGCTTCCTTCCATTGCCTCCTTGTCCGAGACTTTTCTGGTTCCTGCACCCTAACTGTACCTACCTAGTTTGAGGGCAGGCAGGTAGCTTCCTAAACCCCTACTCCTGCACCCTTGCTCCAGCCCCTACAGAATCTGTAAGGGATGTAGTCCCCCCCCCTCCCCTGCCAACATTTGGACCCCACCTGCTTAGCCAAATCAAACTCAGCCACTCCAGCAGGGTAGGGGCTGCCCAGGTGAAGCTGGTGACCGGGCTCCCTGCCTCTCCCAAACACGTCTGGTGACCTTGAGGGGCTGGAAGGTGGGCAGAGGGGCCCCCTCCACAAAACCTGCTTCCACTGGCAGGAGCTTCTTTTGGACTTGCTGCCCAGCTCTGCCCTTATCCACTACTGCAGGATGGGGCCTGGGCCCCACAACCCACCCGTATACGTGAAGGCCTGGGGGAGAGGAGGTAAGGATGCTACTCCCCTGCCCCTCCTTTGTACTTCCGTGCCCATTCTCCTCTCCACTCTCCCTATCAAATAAACTCCCCTGTGGACAGATCTGGTTTAATTTTCTTTGCCCCCTGAAGGGGAATGAAACATCTGGTGAAGACTCGAAGGAGAGTAAGCATGAGGATGTGAGCGATGGGGATCTGTCTGAGTGTGTGTGAGCTGCAGCTGTGGGCCTCCGTGTTGGAGTCAGTGGGGGAGAGTGTATCTGCCATTTAGTCCAGCTTGTGTGCCTGTGAGAATCAGTGTTTCCATGTGTGTAAAGACTGTGGGTGTGTAAATACGTGTAATTGCGGGGCAGGATGTGTGCAGAGAGGCGTTTGTGTGTCTGAGTACCTGTGTGTGCTTGTGTGCACTTGTGAGTACCCGAAGGTGGGTCTCCAGTGCATCTGTGTGCCGGGGTACATGCGTTGCCCATATGTAAGTCTCTGGGGTTTGTGAGTGTCTGTATGCTTGTGGTCCTGAGTGCATTTGAGTGTGGGTATGGGATTGTGAGCCTCAGGGTGTGTTCATATATCTGAGTGTGGCTTATGTGTGTGTGCACTCAGGGCTGTCTCAGTGCCAGAGATGGGAGTATGTTGACACGGTAAGAGGCTGGTGGGGGACAGTTTACAAGGTAGCTCTTTGGGAAACCCTAATTGTCCAATGATAACCCCACTGTCTTTGGCACCACCTGACCCCCGTCACTTGCCCCTCCTCCTGGGCCCAGGACTCTGGGCTTCCGTTGCCCCTGGGGCTGTGGCCTCTTGGCCAGACCTTCCTCCCGATCTTTCTGATATGGTCTCTGACTCCTCTCCCTCTCTGTCTCCGTCTTCCCCACCCCTTGCCAAAGCGGCTGCCTACTGGGAGAAGCAGCAGGCGATCAATAGTCACTAATCACTAATCACTAATTACTAATTAGCTGGGGGAGGGCAGGGGTGGGACCCTTTGGGACCTTCCAGCTCTATCCTGCTTCAGGGAAGGATTAGGCCCCAGCGAGCCTCTCAGAGCCGGCCAGCCCCAGCCCTGCATCTAGCCACTCCCTCCTGCCTCTGTACCCCTCTCCAGCCCCTCAGCTAATCTCTGGCTGGGCCACTTAGGCACGTGCCGCCTAGGCTAGGGCCCAGAGCCTTGGTGGGGATTTGGGGGTAATCCGGGCCGCAGCTGGGCCAGGGGCACAGGAGAAGGAGGGCGCTGTGACAGCTCCCTTGGGCCAGATCCTGCATGTATAAGAGAGGTACCCATTGGAAAGGAGAATTTACAGGGTCATGGGATTGGGGTGGGAGAGGAGTTGGAGATCCAGGACTGAGTGACTAGGGAAGAGGTGAGGTAATTGGGGGACAGAAATATGGTAATGAAGGGTCACTGGGGTCAGAGGTGGGGTCATTGGGAAGGGGCAAGATAAACCTTGAAAGAGACCAGGTAAGTGGAGGGGGCATCTCAGGGCTCAGAGATGAAGTCATTGTCAAGGAGACGGGGAACTTTGAACAGATCCCTGCAACTCCACATGATTGGGGGCCAGGAAGGGGACAGGATACTAGAGAGAGGACAGGGTCATGGGGCAGGGCTCAAGCACTGCTGGGTGCAGTGGTTAGTCGCCGGGCTTAGGGTGGAATCCAGCTATGGGGTGGAAATGGGGAACAGGGAGTGCTGTCTTGAGCTCTAGAAATTGGCGAGTCTCCCCCTCTCCCTCTCCTGCCCCTCCTCCACCTCCACCCCGCCCACTCCCCCTCCGGCTCCGGCTTCGGGAAATTACATCCCCGCTCCGCGGCTCCCACCCCCCCCCCCCCCCCCCCCCCGGCCCCCCCCCCCTTATAGGCACATTTATTGCAAAAAAAAAGTGAGGCGCGGGGCGGGGGGCGGGGGGCGGCCGTTCCCGGGGGGACCGCGCCGGCTCTAGGAAGCAGGGAAATAAAATAAAATAAAATAAAATCAAAATTCAGATAACGGTGAGCCTTGCGCTGCAGGCCTCAAGCAGGCGGGCAGGCGGGGCTGAGGGGGAGGGGGGCGCCCAGCCCAAGGGCAGAGCCCGCCCCACCAGCGGTCCCCGCCCCCTCACGCTATAGTAGGGTCTGGAAGGAGGTATCTTCGCTTCCACCTGCCTGGCCCCCTCCGGTAGTCTAATCCTGCCCATCGTCTGCCTTTTCCTCTGACTTGTCCCCCATACCTGGTCCTCAGCTCGTGGCTCCGTCCCTGTCTCCCATCTCCTTCCTTGTCCCCCATTGCCCATTCCAGTCCCCATTTACAATTTGCCGTCCCCATCTCCTGGGTCTCTGCATCCCTCAGCATCCCTGTCTCTCTCTGCCCAATAACCATTACCCATTCCTGTTCTCACCCCCAATTGCTCCCCATCCCCATCTCCCAGGTCCTACCCCACTCTCAATCCTGCTTCTCTTTCCCAGTGCCCATCCCTCATCCACCATCCTTGTCCTCCCCATCCCCATTTTGGTTCCCATTGCATTCTCTGCCCCTCTTCATTCCCCTAGCTCCTATCCCATCTACATCCCTGTCTCTACCCAATGCCTATCCACCATTTCTGATCTCTTCTTCATCCCTGTTCCCATGCCTATCCTCCTTCCATCCTCATCTCTGCACCATATACCTGTGCCTGCCGAATCCCCAACCCCAGTCTCAGTCCTCAACCCAGACTGTCCTGTCCTCCCACCAATGTGCTTACCCCCGTCTCCATCCCTGGTTCCCAGCCAGACCCTGTGAATTCCACCCCGCCCTGACTGCGGTGCCCTCCTCTTGTCCCTTTCTAGGTGCAAAGGCTTAACACGCTATTCCCTCCCCTTCCCCAGTCCTGGCCTGGAGCACTGTTCCTTCCCCAACCACAGGGTGCCGTTCCCTTCCCCCGGTCCGGAATCCTGAGCGGCCCCGCCTGACCTACACAGCCGGAGAGAAGCCAGGGACTGGTCTGGAGGCCTGGGGGAGGTGCGCCCTGCAATGCGGCTGGGGGGCCGATAGCGTGAACCTTCCCCCTTTCCCCCGCGGTCCCATCCCAAAAGAGGCCCCCCCACAGACACACAGTGGAGTTTGTTCACCAGCAAGAGGCAGCCTCAACTCCCCTCCATTGCGTGGGCTCACTGCCTTGGGGGCAAAGCACTCCTGGCTGGGTGCCCGCCCCGCATGGGCCTGGAGGCGCCTGGTGAGGCGCACCCCCCACCCATACCCACACCCCCGCCTGCCGCTGAGCACCTCCGCCCCCTGCGGCCAACAGCCAGACTAGCCTCTCCCCTCGGCAAATGTCACCGCGCCCAATTAGCTTAATTAAACCAGTTCTGGAGCGACGGGGACCCCTCCTCAGACAACACCCTGCTCCCTCTCTCAGTTATGGGGGGGGGGGACACCACCATGGATCTCAGGAAAGAGGGGCTCCTTTCTTACCCTGCTTTCCCTGTTCGTTCCCCCACCCACAGATAGAGGCAGACAGCCTGAAGGATAGAGGGAAAGAACCGAAAGAGACAGACAGAAACAGGGAGAAAAACAGAATCACGGAAGGAGAAAATTCAAGACAGAGTGAGGAAGAGACTGGGGTAAGAGTCGCGGAGAGAGATGGAAAAACAGTGAAAGAGGGAGCGCGAGAGGGAGAGCGAGCGTGCAAGCGAGGAAGCCAGAGGGAGGATTTTATTTTATTTTATTTTATTCCATGTTCCCATTTCTCGGCTCGTTTCCTCACAGACTCACCCCTCCCTGTCAGAGCTCCCCCCAAGGTCGCTTTGGCCAACCCCCCAACTCTTCCCTTTATCTTGGCAGTCTCCTGCAGTAGGTGGGGGTGTGGGTGCCCAAAGCCCAGGGATTTGCCAGGATCAGAGAAGCACAGACAGCAATTTGTCTGGAATCAGGGGAGGGGGACACCCAGCACCCTCACCACCCGGCCAAACCTCCTTCCCTCTCCCAGCCCCTGCCTTCATGGAGTTGCTGGACTGAACCAGCCCTTGACAAGTCCTGGGCTGGGTGCAGGACAATGAGTGCTGCCGGGGTGTGCTGGGAGTGGGTGTCTCCTCAGAAGCATTTAGGGTCATAAGAGCAGGTGACTGGGTATTGATGGATGCCCCTAGAAAGGCAGTGTTGGGTCTAGAAGGGTGTGCAGATTAGGAGTCAGAGTTCAAAGGACTCCCCCCCCCTTCTTTGACTTTCCAGGCAAGGTTCATGTATTCCCTCCTCCTAGACCTCTCTGAGCCCCACCCTGCACTCTCCAAGCCCACTTCCTGGGAAGCCTGCCACCCCTCCCCCACAGTGGCCTGGGACCCTTCCCACAGCCCCTCTCAGACCCACCCTCCTGGTGTTAGCTGCCAGCTCAAGCTTGTCTGTCTGAGTCAATCACTCCTGCCGCCCCCGCCCCCCTCACCTGAGCTGGGAGGAGGGATGGACGGGAGGAGGAATGAGGGGGGCGATAAATATGTATGACGAGCGGGTGGCGGCGGCATTAATAACCCGGGATCGCAGTGCTGCGGGAATGGGGACCAGGCGGTGGAGATTCTAGCCCAGCAGCTTGACTCTGCCATTCCTGTCCCTTGTGGACTCATAGTGTGTACACAAGGGTGTGTGCAAACAGAGGGGGGCACCCATGCTGCCAGGCCTCTTTACCTACCCAAACCTCTGCGGGCAGGCCAGTGTGGAACCTCCCAGGGACCATTCATATACAACTCACACATATGCACCCCCCGGGGGGAACAGACCGCACTGGTTCTATCACTGTGGATACACTGACACACACCCTTGAGAAAGAGCTCGACACATGGACAGAGGATGATAGGAGCTCATGTAGGAAAGTGACACCTCCAGAGAACCAGACACGGTCAACTGAGGCATACAACTACACCAGTCTCAGTGACGCAGCCACCACAAACGGATAGATACACGGCCTCACTCAGGTCAACACACGGAAAGACACACACACAGCCAAGCCAGGCACATTTACAACCCAGGCATCTATACAGAACCACCACAGACTGACACAACAGGCATTCAGCCCCACAGGCAGGCAGACACACACACAGACTCCTCAGACTGATATAGGCAGGTGGACACACACACACACACACACCCCAGCCACACACAGCCACTTGAAGCAGACACACACCCTCATCACCATGGGTTGAGACACATGGTGAGTGTGCATGCGTGCACATGCTCACACACACACCATCACTCCAGGTAGACAGACACACACCTATAACCATCCGGGGCTGACAGAAACACAGCCACCCCAGGCTGACACACACAGCACCCGCTCCCTGCAATCTGACGTACACACAGTAAGGGCCACAGTAACCGGCCACAGCTACCAGTCTGACTGACACATTCTGACACTCACGGCTCCTCTCCCTCCCGCTCCCCTCGCTGGAGCGGCATCTCCATATTTCTTCCTCTGGCTCTCGCACGTCTCCTTCACTCCCGGCCACCCCCCCCCACCCCACCCCACCCGCCCCAGATAATTGATGGCCCGGGCCTGGCCCGGCCGCTCCCGCCTCTCGATCCATCTTGTACTCGCGCCCGCGCTGTCTCCCAGATCGGCCGCCACCTGAGACACGCAGAGACGGGAGAGGGCGGGCGGGGGCGGTCCTCCGGCCCCCTATAAGACCAGGGAAGGACCACTAGGCGGCCTCCCCCACAGTAAGAGCGCTGGAGGCCGAGAGGGGTGCCCACGCAGCCCCCAAGCCGCAATCCACAGCGCCGAGATCTCCACTATTAGCTCAGCCGGTTTTCCGGGCCCCTCCCCGCCAGGGAGTAGAGGCCGAGGCCTGGGTAGGGGCTTTAGCTTCGGCAGAGGTGTTGGGAGGTCTTCGCTTCTTTCTTGATGCTGACTGTTGACATTGGTCATGGCCTGGCTTGCCTGAGTCCACCTCCTCCCTGGCCCACCATTATTCAGAACCAACCAGGCTCCAGGCCAGGAGAGCCGGCTCCACTCCCTTTTCAAAAAGCTTTTGCTTTTTGGATTTCTCAGCCCGCATCGGAGTTCTCTGAGAACACAAGGATTCTCAGTGTCATTTCACAGATGTAGAAACTGAGGACTGGATCGTGAGTTGGCCAAGAGCACAGAGGTTGAAAGGGCTGCAGGCCTGCACCAATGCACACTCCCTGAACCACTGACTGTGGACTACCCGCTTTCCCTAGGGGCTGGGGAAAGGGGCTAGTGGGGGTAGGGCCATGGGATGGCCTGGCGCAACCCCAGCGTCTTTCTTTCCTGCCCTTTCTTTGTCCACAGGTCGTCAGTGCTCAGATACCAGAGTCCGGGAGGCCTCAGTACCTGGAGCTGCGCCCCGCCGCGGCCAGAGGGGGCGCCCCTGGTCAACAGCTCCCGGTGCCGAGGTCATCCCACGGTCTGGGCACTACTGGCGCCTGGAGCTGGGCCTGGCCGGCTAATCACACCAGGGCACTGGCCCGGGCTGGGGCGCTGCCTGTGCAGCGCACGAAGAGAAAGCCGTCTATCAAAGCGGCCCGTGCCAAAAAGATCTTCGGCTGGGGGGACTTCTACTTCCGGGTACACACTCTCAAGTTCTCACTGCTGGTGACAGGCAAGATCGTGGACCACGTGAACGGTACTTTCAGCGTGTACTTCCGCCACAACTCGTCTAGCCTGGGCAACCTCAGCGTCAGTATTGTGCCGCCCTCCAAGCGTGTCGAGTTCGGGGGAGTCTGGCTGCCGGGGCCCGCCCCCCATCCTCTGCAGTCTACGCTGGCCCTGGAGGGGGTGCTGCCTAGGCTGGGGGCCCCGCTGGGGATAGCGGCCGCGGGACCCGGGCTAGGAGGCACCCTCGGGGGCGCGCTGGCGGCCCCATTCGGGGGCGCGCTGGGAGTGCCCGGGGCCAAAGAGTCACGCGCTTTCAACTGCCACGTGGAGTATGAGAAGACAAACCGCGCGCGCAAGCACCGCCCGTGCCTGTACGACCCATCGCAAGTGTGCTTCACCGAGCACACGCAGAGCCAGGCCGCCTGGCTCTGCGCCAAGCCCTTCAAAGTCATCTGCATCTTCGTCTCCTTCCTCAGCTTTGACTACAAACTAGTACAGAAGGTGTGCCCAGACTATAACTTCCAGAGTGAGCACCCTTACTTTGGGTAGTGCGCCTCGCACTCGCCTGGGCCCTAAGCTTCCCGCCAAATCCCGGCCTCCCTAAGTGGGACCCCTCCCCGTGCCCCGCAGCTCCTGGGGCCGCATTCACCCCTTCCACTCTGAGGGCAAAGGGAACAGCCTTCCCGGGGACCATCAGCCATCAGGTGGCGTGGGTCCTCCTTTTCCTTATGGGAAGCGCTAACGAGACGGAGGTGGCTGTAGCCCCTTCCGCCACCTCCCAAAATGAAGGGGCAGGAGCGCAGGCCTGGAATAGGCGGGGCTTGGAGGCGGTCCCAGTGTCCCTTACGTCTGCATCGGGTCCCCCCTTATACCCCGGCGCTGGGCTGGACACTCCCTTTGTCCGCATCTGTAACGACGCCTGGCCTGGCACCCTCCACGCACCCTGTCTTACCCCCAGGCGCTTTTCCTCCTGTTCCATCCGGTCCCCCACGTAAAGACTGTTAGGCTCGTAAGTTGCGGCCTATCCCCAACCCCTTCTGCCAGCGGTATGCCTGTCCGCCTCCCCCCCCCCCCCAACCCTAATTAGGGTAGCGGAAGCAGAACTCCTGGGCCTAGGCGATCGACTCGGCCCCTGCTCTCTGCCCACCTCCCTCCTGTCCCTGCAGTCCTGCTCCACCTGCCCCTTTCCGGCTGCTTCCTCTCGGTGATATTTTTTCTACGCCAAAACAGACGGGAAAGGGAACAAAATAAAGTGAAATCCAATACGCGTCTGTGTGAGACCTTTGTAGGGGGTGGTGGTGATGTGGGTCTAAGTCTGGCAGAGACCTGGCCAGGGCCTCCTCTCTGGGCGGCTTCTGGAAACTGAGGCAAATATTGACGGAGTTGGCACCTTGGAGGGCATCCAAGACCAGGTCGGACGGAGATGAGGGCGACCCTTGCGGTAGGAGCCCTGACTGAGGTGGGGATTTTCTCCCAGGGGTGGGCGAAAAAGAGGGGAAGCTGCAGCAGACAGAATGGGGGTGAGACCTGAGAGGGGACTACCAGCGGACTGTTGGCGACGACTTGGGGGAGGAGGTATAAGGCCTTGAAATGGGATCGAGTTGCAGGGACAGCGTAGGCAGAGCGCTGACAACCTGCTAAGCTCCGAGGGGCTGGCGGGAGGCGGCAGGTGGGGGGGAGGGGGAACGGTGTTTGCGGCATCTGGAGTCATCGATCTTCCTTTTCCTTCCTAATTTCGTGGGCGCTGAGTTTGCAGACGGTTGAGGGAGGGAGGCCAGAGACGAGGGGGTGGGGGAAGGGACGAGCGGCGCGAGTTTAGAGAGCCTGGCCGCGCCGCCGCCGCTCGCCGCCTGCAAACAAGGCCCCCTTAAGCCAGCTGGCCACCCTCCCCACCCCCGCCTCCAGCTCCCTTCTGCCGCCGCCGCCGCTGCTAATTTTATCCGCCCCCAACCCTGGCCCGGGCGTTAATTGGCTGCGGCTTCATTAGCAGTTCTCAAGCTCAGCCGCCCCCCTCCCCTGGGGACCCCTGACTGGGGCTAGGGAGGGGGTACGGACAAGCTGAGGCACAGAACGACACCTATCGACACCTCCTCTTCTGCTTTCCTTCTCCTGGAGTCCTGGGCCACGGTACCGACTCGGAGAAGGCAGTGTTCTCCAAGGAGTTGCCCACTAGTCAGCGGGAAACTGAGTCAGAGGTGAGTCCCACCCAGACATGCCTGGGAATGAAAAGTTGGTGATGGGGAAAATAAATCTTTGGATGGATGGATGGATGGATGGATGGCAGGATCACAAGATCAACTGAAAGGAAGAGGGCGGTGGGAGGTGATTCTGGGTCAGAGATTGGAGGAAGGAGAAGAACCCTAACCCAGGGCCTATTGCTGGAAAGAACTGAGAACACCTGAGGCTAGAGTGGGAGGGAAGGAGGTTAAAGCTAAGAGGGGACTTCTGAGGCCTGGTATGAGAGCCAAGTGGGAATATTTGGAATTAGCAAGTTAGCCCATCTGGGCCTCAGTTTCTTCGCTTGTAAGGCAATGATAAAATAGCATGTCCTGGAGATTAAAACTTTGCGTGTGAATATGTTTTGTGATGGATTGTCCTCCTCCACTTCCTCTGACTCACAAACTGCCTCCTCTACAGCCATCCTCTTCTCTTCTCCCACCCCTTCTCCCTTGGACACTTTGGACATCTGGGAGCTGAGTTGCCCCTGCCTGTAATTGCACTTGTTGCATTTTTTTCCACCTGTTTGCCTCTTATGTCCCAGCAGTCAGTGATCTATTCTTGTATCTCCAAAGCTATGGCATGTCTGGCACAGAGTAGGAGCTCACTGTGTCTGTTGAATGACTAAATGAATGAATGTGTAATGTTGCTAAGTAAGGCAATGATTCTCAAAATCACTGCTTTTTAGAATCATTGAAGAGAGGTTTCACTGTCACCACGAGTGGGCAAGTGCCCACTCTTTAAGATTCATTGAATTAGAACCTCTGTAGGGAAGCCTCACACTCATACATTTATACTACATTTCCCAGCCAATTCTGATACCCATGTTTGGGAGCCTACTTGTAAAGGAGTCAGTGAGTCCCTCACCCAAAGGATGAGTCCAGATGAAGTCAGGCTAAAAGGAAGATCCTTTCCAGTTCCAAGGATCTTTAGCCCCAGGGAAATAAAGAGGGCTCACTGAGTGCTGGAGCAACAAGAGGTGAACAGATACCAAATTCAACAAATGCAACAACAGGAGGGGGCACCTCACTCAGTTCCAGAATGTCCCAGGAGAAGGAGATACCATGGAGGAGGCAGGTCAGAGGATGAGGGGAGGGTGATTCATCCCAGAGCATGTTTACACACAAAGTCTCATTTAATCCTCACTACATGTTATTTTTTTTATTGCAAGTGAGGAAACTGAGGCCCAGATAGACTAATTTGCTAGTTAGCCCAAGAACTGGAACTTGAACTCAGGTCTCTCATCGTTCCAAACCAGGGTGCTTCCCAGTGCTCTCTAGCTCGAATAGGAGTCTTTATATTCCCAAAGAGCCTAATAACGCTAAGTAGGTATTCAGTAGGCACCCAATAAATGGTTGTTGTCTGGAGGACAGGATAAAACACACACGCACACACACACACTAAAAAGCTTCAGGACAGTGAGGAGGTGGGGCGGCACTGGATCTCTTTTCTTTCAGGCGAGAGCCTCTGACTATGGGCTACACATGGGTAACTGAAGCGGAGGAAGTGGGTAAAAACTACAATTCCCAAGAGACCGTAAAGGTCTCACGCATGCGTAGATCTCTTCCCTCAATTCGGTGGCTTCCCGGGCCGTTCTCGCGCATGCGCTCTAAAATCAGTCGTCTTCCTACCCTTTGCTTCCCCCAGCCAGAGTTGGTGGCTGGACCTCCTGCGACCTCCGGTTGCGATGCTGCCCTTCTCTTTGCTCTGGGCGACTCGGGTAAGAATGGGGCTTCGGAGATTGGGTGACCAATAGAAAGCAAGCTTCCTTCCTACCCTAGTTCCCTTTCACGAACTCTGGGGTTCTCCTGGCTTTTCCACGCACGTGGTTTTAGTCCTCGGGGAGCGTACGTGCAACTAGGGAATCCTTGAGAACTCCCCACCCTCAGTGCCCGCGGCGTAACTGGGGCCCCTCCTCATTCCCGCAACCAGACGCCCCAGGGCCTGCGACCGCCCATTTCACGTGGCATTAGGGGAGAGAACCGCACCAGATGCCCCGTGGACCCTGGCGGACGAGTGGGGTTCCTGGCCTGGACGGCGAGCTGAGTCTTTCCTGCCAGCTCTGAGCCATGCAGATGATGCAACCTGGCCCCACGGCTTACATCAGGGGTCCCTCAGCTCTATGGGCTGGAAGGAGGTGGGAAAGTGGGGAGCACAGGACAGGATGTGGGTTTTGGCTTCCCTGCAGGCAGGCTCTCCACCGGTCCCCCTTTTCCCAGAGACTGCTAAAGGTCTACTCTGCCACTTCCATTGCTCTGGAAACCACCTCTGCAGCCTATTGCCTGAACCCGTTCCAACTCAGCCTCCTCTCCCCGAGTGCCATGGAGGCCCTAGGGGAACACCCTTTTGTGCTTGTGGGTTGAGGAGGTTCTGGAACCCCAGTGGACTGCCCCTGAATTCCAAAGACATAGGCTTCCAGAGGGCAGACTTTGCCCCGTGGCTTTGCAGAGTGATTCGTGGGTCGAGGTGGAGGGAAATTCCGAGGTGAGGTGAATGGACCGACTCAGAACCACCCCCTGGACATTGACCCCAACCTTGGCTCTAGAACTGGCTTTGGAAGGAGGAGGTGGGGGTGACGAGAATTGGAAAAGGCTGTTTGGACAACTGGCTGCTAGGTTTGGAGCCAGAAAGCCTGATAAGCATGGCTGAGGGTTGTTGGGAGACTATGTGGATGCTTTTTATTTGATCCTGGTTTTTCCTTTCCTAGCCTCTGCAGAGATGTGGTCATCTGGGCAGGATGGCCATACGGTGCCAACACAGTGAGGTGGCCCAGACCCAGACTGGAGAAGCAACCAGGGGCTGGACAGGCCAAGAGAGTCTGTCAGACAGTGACCCTGAGATGTGGGAGCTGCTGCAGAGAGAGAAGGACAGGCAGTGTCGTGGCCTGGAGCTCATTGCCTCAGAGGTGGGGTCTGGGGAGAGGGACCAAGACATGGGCCACAATGGGTGCAGGAAGTAACAGATCATCTTACTGTTGTTTCTACAGATGTACCTTTCAGACTCTGGGCCTTCCTGCTGGGCCTTATCTCCTTGTATCCTCCTCCTCCTCCTCCTCCATTTTAAAAATGTTTATTTATTGGGGGGCGGGAGAAAAAAAATATATTTATTTATTTATTTAGAGAGCACAGAGCAGGGGAGGAGCAGACAGAGAGGGAGACAGAGAATCCCAAGTGAGCCCCGTGCTGTCAGTGCACAGCCTGATGTGTTCAAACTCACAAAAGTGAGAGCACGACCTGAGCCAAAATCGAGTCACATGCTTAACCGACTGAGCCACCCAGGCGCCCCATCTTCTTCTTTTTTTAAGTCTATTTATTTTGAGAGAGAGAAAGTGCGAACCCCTGCGCAAGCGGGAGAGGGGCAGAGAGAGGGTGGGAGAAAGAATCGCAAGCAGGCTTCACACCCATCTCCCAGCTCGGAGCCTGAAGAGGGACTCGATCCCACAAACTGTGAGGTCATGACCTGAGCTGAAATCAAGAGTCAGATGCTTAATTGACTGAGCCACCCAGGTGCCCCTCCTTGTCTTCTTACTGTGCTCTGAAGAAAAAGCAGAGCAATCTGGATTGTGGGAGGGGGACATTAGAGAGCTTCCAGAGCCTTCTGGGGCCCCTGTACTTTAGTCTGGTCCCTTCCCCTTCCCAAGAGGAAAGAGGACCCTGGAAGCACAGGTTCGAATGGACAGGTGGCCCTGCTGGGGACACCTACCACAGCAGCTGGGTTTCTCAGGATGCTTCCTCTGGCCTTTCTTCAGGTCTGACAAGGAACACTGGATGAATAGAGGTTTCCGTAGGGCCTGGCTCCTCCCTGCTGCCCAGGGCTCTGACAGGGTGGGGCTGTGGGGGGGGGCTCCAGGGAAAGGGGCTCAATACCTTCTGTGACAATCCCCCCCACTCCCCCTCACCCCAGAACTTCTGCAGCCGAGCTGCGCTGGAGGCCTTGGGGTCCTGTCTGAACAACAAGTACTCGGAGGGTTACCCTGGCAAGAGGTGAGGCCTAGGTACCAGAGGGCTGGAGGGCAGCCTCAGGGACGGTGCTCCCAGTTACCTTCCCAGCGTGTCTAGAGGAGTGGCCTTCCCAGCCCTTTGCTGCTGGTTGAGGGGGATGGTGGAACCCTTTCTGGGTGCCCTGATATACCCCCCATCTCATGGCAGATATTATGGAGGAGCAGAGGTAGTGGATGAAATTGAGCTGCTGTGTCAGCGCCGGGCCTTGGAAGCCTTTGACCTGGATCCTGCACAGTGGGGAGTCAATGTCCAGCCATACTCAGGCTCTCCGGCTAATCTGGCGGCCTATACAGCCCTTCTGCAGCCTCATGACCGAATCATGGGGCTGGACTTGCCTGATGGGGGCCAGTGAGTATGGATGCAGTGGGTGCTGGGCGTGGTGGGCAGGATGGGCATGAGAAAGGAGTTTTTATTGAACACCTAGTGTGTGCCACACAGGTGGCACATGCAGGCTTCTCCCTGCCCTGCAAGTCAATGGATGAGGAAGAGAAGATCCCAGTAACCGGTGCTCACCATGGAATGGACTGAGCAGTGAGGGTTGCACATACTAGGAGCAGTGTTCCAGGGACAGAGGCCTTTGGAGCCGGGCAGGAAGGCAGTGGTTAAGTCTGGAAGTTACTAGTTTCTGAAGCTGTCTTATCACTGTCGTCCCTTTCCAGTCTTACTCACGGCTACATGTCTGATGTCAAGCGGATCTCGGCCACATCCATTTTCTTTGAGTCTATGCCCTATAAGTTAAATGTGAGTGCTAGGGCCCTGGTGGCCCTCTCCTGGGGAAAGTGAGGGGCTGGAGTCCTGGGCAGCCTTTAGGGTCAAGGAGGAGAGTGAGCTGCCCTGCTTCTGTCTCAGGGTTTCAGCTTTTTGTTTGTCCATCCAGCCCAAAACTGGCCTCATCGACTATGACCAGCTGGCACTGACCGCTCGGCTTTTCCGACCGCGGCTCATTATAGCTGGTACCAGTGCCTACGCTCGCCTCATTGACTACGCCCGCATGAGAGAGGTTGGTGTAGGGCTGGAGTACCAGCCACTTCCCAGGGCGGGTGGGGGGATTTTGGAGGGGGGGGACAGCCTTGGGGAGGCCTGTCTGGTCCCTCCCCAGGCTAAGGCCTGTCTCTGTACCTGCCCAGGTGTGTGATGAGGTCAAGGCACACCTCCTGGCAGACATGGCCCACATCAGTGGCCTGGTGGCTGCCAAGGTGATCCCCTCACCTTTCAAGCACGCGGATGTTGTCACCACCACCACTCACAAGACCCTTCGAGGGGCCAGGTCAGGCTCCCCTGAGGTCAGGCCTTGCCCTTCTCTGCCTTCACGCCCTATTCCAGGGGCACTGTTGGGCTGGATCCGAGAAGAGTTCGTTCCCATCTGAAACCCTGAAGATTTTTGCTCAGTCTGTGATGACTCTCCTCCTCGTGCGCATGGTGGCAATTCCCCGCTAGGGGATTCGGGGGTGGGAGTGAGGGGCTGCTCTCCTTGATTACTGGAGTTCTACATGCTGGCCCAACTGAGGTAGACTGAGAACTCAGTGGGTCCAGGCCAGGCTGCTTCCCCTGCTTTTCTCCTCCCTTATCCTTTCTTTTTAACTTAGATTCTGATCACCTGCCTCCCACACAGGTCAGGACTCATCTTCTACCGGAAGGGGATGCAGGCTGTGGACCCCAAGACCGGCCGGGAGATCCCTTACACATTTGAGGACCGAATCAACTTTGCTGTGTTCCCATCCCTGCAGGGGGGGCCCCACAACCATGCCATTGCTGCAGTGGCTGTGGCCTTAAAGCAGGTTGGGGAGCCTACTGTTGTGGGGTGGGGAGGGCCCTGGGCTGGAGGCTTAGACCCTGTTCCATGCTAACTCAGTTGCAGCTGATGGAAGGGAAGTGCCCGGATGGGGTCAGGGTTGGGGTCACAACTGTGGTGGAGGTGGAGCAGAAGGGGTATGGCTTGGGGTCACAGGTGCTACTGTCTTGTCTCCAGGCCTGCACCCCCATGTTCCGGGAGTACGCCCTGCAGGTTCTGAAGAATGCTCGGGCCATGGCCGATGCCCTGCTAGAGCGAGGCTACTCGCTCGTGTCTGGTGAGCCAGGGGGGTGGGTGAGAGCCTCTGCAGCCTCAGACAGAGGCCTAGAACTCACCCCTCCCTGCCTACTGTCCTTCCCCTTAGGTGGCACCGACAATCACCTAGTGCTGGTGGACCTGCGGCCCAAGGGCCTGGATGGAGCTCGGGCTGAGCGGGTGCTGGAACTTGTATCCATCACAGCCAACAAGAACACCTGTCCCGGAGACCGAAGTGCCATCACACCTGGGGGCCTGCGGCTCGGTGAGACCTGAGGTTTGAGGGAGGAAGGATGGCTGCCAGGTGGGCTTGGGCTGTGCTCATCCCCTCTGCCTCTCTCCCAGGGGCCCCAGCCTTGACCTCTCGACAGTTCCGTGAGGATGACTTCCGGAGAGTTGTAGACTTTATAGATGAAGGGGTCAACATCGGCTTGGAGGTGAAGAGCAAAACTGGTGAGTGGGCAAGACCCTTCCTAGCTAGTCAGTTTACATTCCCTGTCTGTCCCTCCCCCTGGCTGATCTAACTGCCTTTCCTGAAGTTCTGACCACTTTTTTCCTCATCCCCCTCTAGCCAAACTCCAGGATTTCAAATCCTTCCTGCTCAGGGACACAGAAACCAGTCATCGGCTGGCCGACCTCCGGCAACGGGTGGAACAGTTTGCCAGGGCCTTCCCCATGCCTGGTTTTGATGAGCGCTGAGGGCACATGGGAGAGGAGGCCCATAGACTGAAATTTATTCTCCTTCGGTCTGCCTGGGCCAGTGGAGGAGAACGACTATCTTTCAATTTTTTGCTAGGGGAGAGAAAGCCTCCCACTTAGGGGAAGAGCCAGGTATATTCTGGACTTTGTAGCTGAGAAGATTTCTTTTTGTAACAAGACTTAGAAAGAGGAGGCCTGGGGCTTTCCGCCCTGAACTCTTCCATTATCTCAGTGTTCTAGACTCCTTGCTCTTACTTGGAGAGGGGGGAGTTGCCCTTGTGAGCCAGAGGAAGGGGTGGGTAGGCGCCGCCTTTCTGTTTTTAATCTAATAAAATGCTAACCTGCTTTGAGCTCTCCCGTCACTGTGGGAGGGGTCCCCTGGGCCAGGTAGTGACTTGTCTCCCTCAATGTGTCCCTCCCTTTCCTACCACCACCACCATCCCCACCACAAGGACCCAACCCCCCCACCCCACCCCGCGGCTGCAGCCTCCTTTCTCTGTCTCTGATCAGAGCCGACACCAGACGTGATTAGCAGGCGCAGCAAATTCAATTTGTTAAATGAAATTGTATTTTGCCCACGGCTGCTTCTGTTTGATCCCAGGGGACCGAGGGGAGCAAGGGAGGGGCAGAATGGCAGGGGGAGGCCCAGGTGCGAGGCGGCAGGAGGGGATGCCTGTTGGCGCGGGAGGCAGCGGGCTTGGGCACAAGGAGGAGCGAGGAGGTGCCTCGTGCAGGCCTGGCTGGGCGGCAGGCAACGAGCCCGGTCGAGCCAGAGCAGCGCCGCCCCTGTGCTGGCGCCGGGCGCCTGGGCTAACGTGGGGCCCGCCACGTCACTTGGCACCGAGAGGCCTCCGCTTGCTCTTGGCTCACGTTGGCCACGCTCAACACGTAGCCTGAGCCACACCCTGCAAGGGCTGGGTAGGGGGGCAGAGGGGCTGGCTTGAGCCTTTTGGGTCAACCCGCAGTGTAACTCCTCCCCCTCGTGGGATTCCATCTGAGGGTCAGAGGCGCTTCCGCTGCTGGGAGCAAGGGAAGGGGGTGGGGAGCTGCCTCCCCTCCTGTGGGAACGAAGCCTGTGTAAGCAGCAGCTGGACGGGGTGGCTAGAGTGGCGCCCTGGGGGCAGGGGGCAGAGAGTGGAAGAAATGAGTCGGCTGGCTGACTGGCTGACGGTGGTTTACTTCTACCTCGCATCCTAGAGAGCTCAAAAGTCCGGCCGGTCCTTCTTCAGCTTCTTATAGTCGGTGGAAACTGCAAGAAACTATAGGAGGGAAAGGGGCAGTGAGTGCCCCAGGCCTCCCTTTGTGGCCTGGGGTGGGGAGGGTGGTCCTGGGACCGAGGATGGATGGAGGGGAAACCCTAGAGCCACCAGGAGATACCTTGTATTGGTCATTGGGGCTCAGGCGGTTCCAGGGCTCCGGGTTGTTCTTTCTGTCCCAGCTACAGAGAGGGAGGGGGATGGTCAGAGTTTCCTCTCTGGAAGCTGGGACTCTGATGCCTAAGGTGACACACAGGGTCTCTGCCCCCACCTCAGCACCCCCTTCCTCCCCTGGGGGCCCCATGTCCCAGAGACTGACAGAGGAGGGGGCAAGTTAGCAGGTGCTGAAGAGTGAAACAAGAAGGCTGTCACCACTGTCAGTATGGGGCCAGGTGACGGACTGACAACCCAGCCCAAGGGCCTCCCCCCTGCTCCTTGCCACCCCAGGTTACCACCCCCCACTCCCCCATCCCCCAGAGCAGAGCGGTGGGAATCAGGCAGATATCCTGAGAGGGCTGAGGTTTCAGTGATGTGCCTCAAATACCGATAACGCTGTAGGTGCTCCTGAGGAGCCCCCCCACTCCCCACCCCCGCCGCCTTTGGTGGGGCTTTGAGTCTCTGTGCCACCCTAGCCCGGAAGGCGCCCCTAGCAGCTCGCCCGGCCACACCCCCAGCACTCAGGCGGGGAGGTGGAGGTACCCAGAGGCCGCCCGCCGGCCAGCGCGTCACCATGGCAACCGGGCCGGGAGCTGTGCGGGTTCCGCAGCCCAAAGCGGGTCGAGTCTGGGGCCCCGAGGAGTGAGTGGTCGGGTGGGTGGGAGGGAAGGCCGGGGCCTCCCAGGCCAGGAGCGGGCTCCAGCCCGGAGTTGCCTGGCGGTGCGGACGCAGGTGCGCTGCTTGGGAATCCCTGCTGGGACTGCCCATTCGCACTGTTCCTGAGAGGCCCTTGCCTTCCTACCCTATCTTGCCGCACCCAGGCCCCCTGCTCGCGTCCCAAATCCGGCCTTTACCAGACGTCGGGGCTGCGCAGGGCGAGTCTCAGCAAGTACAGCGCAGCGCTCCCCATTCCCAGACCAATGAAGCCGATCATCGGGATGAGCTGCGGAGAAGACGGAGGGCGCTTTCAGGGTCAGCCCCCCTCCCCGCAGTCCCAGTCGCCTCTTAACGACCTTCTCAGCCAGCACCCGTCCCCACCCCCACCCGGGTCTGGCGCTCCCTCCCTTCTGGGAGAGGGGACCTGGAACCTTCCACAGCACATTTCCAGCCTTCGCCTCCCTCACCCCACGGCGAGCTGCTCCGAGGTGGATTCAAGAGACACGGGGCATATTGCCAGGCTAGATTGAGGGCACGCTGGAAAAAGCTTAGGAGCAATGGGGGAACCGGGCAAGAGGGAGATTTAGGGGCCGCCAGGGAAGCGAGAGAATTAGGAGTTAGTTACAGTGGCTCCGAGGACCCAACTCACCGCGGGATGTCTCTTGATCTGCCGGTAGAAGCGGGCCCCGACACTCGTTCCCGCCATATCGCCTCTCCTGTGTCAGATGTTCCCCAGCGGCTCTGCTCCCTCACTCCTCTTGGGGTCCCGCCCCCGGCTGGGGAGGGGTCAGCCCAGCCCTGCACGGCCCGCTCCGGCAGACTCACCCCGCCCCCACTCATCTCTTCTTCCTCCCGCAGTTCCGGGCTCAGAGCGGGAGAACTCTTGGGGAGCAGAGGGCTTTCTGCTCCTCCACTCCTCCAGATGCCCGCACCCTGGCGCAGAGGATACCTCATCCCCGGGGCCTGGGGCTGGTCTGAGAGAGACACTTCACAGGCTTTGGCCAAGAGACTGAGGGAGGACCCGGAGGAGGGAAGAGGGACTCACCATGGGACAGGGAGTCAGGCAGACTTGCAAGCGGAGGGCAGGGGGTGGAGTGTTCCTGGGGTGGGGGTGGGGCAGGAGGGGCCAGGGGCCAGTGAGGGCATCTGAAGCACTTCTCTGACACCCCTAGAGCTAGCAGATCCCGAAGGCCCTAGTTCTGTCTCCCTCCACAGTGTAGTGGGAGGAGGAGAGGGACGGACAGACCCACAGCACTAAAGCAGTCCCACCTCCTCTAGTTCTGGGTAGTTCTCCTAGTTGTGTTGTGGTTGGCCTGGAATAGCGTTTGGAGGCCAGGAGAGTGTTTAAACCTTGCTCAGGATAGAATAAGTCAGTTTTCAAAGTTTGGCGTGGGGGGGGGGGGGGGGGGGTGGTTGATAGACTTGCTCTGCCTACCTCCAGTAGGGGCCAAGTCGGAGCCACCCAAGGAGTCCACTCTCTGCTCTGGCTGTGATAGGAAGAAAATGGGGTGAGGGAAATAGTCAAGGGGAGACAGAAAAGATGGGTGAAGGAGGAAAGAGAACAAGACACACAGATGGAAGTGCAGAGCCTCCCTTTCTGCAGCCAACTTAGCTATCCGCTAGGCTGTTAGGGTGGCAAAGCTCACTGCCACCGTCTTTGGGGAGTTGGGGTCGTAGGGACCCAGGCGCCTAGTCCTAACCACCTCTCCTCACTGCCAAGCTAACTTCCATCCTCCCACCCACCTCCCTCCCGCCCCGCAGCCAAATCCGGCAGAGCTCCCCGACTTCTCCCCTCCAGAGCCCTTCTCCCCTGCAGGGCTCTGGACAGGGGCGAGTTGTGCACCCACCTCTGGGGGGTGGGGTACAGGGAAGGAAGCGACCCTTCCTGGGGGCCCCCTCCCTTTCCCGGCGCTGATACCTCCCCCGCCCCCTTCGCTGACAAGCGCGGCTGTAATTAGGCTGCGGGGTCCCCGGCTCTCCGCCTCCCTCCGGCGGATAATGAGATAAAGTGTCAGAGACACGGCGAGAACAAAGAGACAGAGACTCGCTGCGATGTGTGTTGGGGGGGCGCGGAGGAGGGGGACTGACGGGATGTCAGAACCTGGAGCAGCACAGAGCCTGGCCCTCCCAGAGCACCCGCACCTCCAGGGCCGGGCCAGGGAGTGGAGTGTCCTGTCACTCGGGCCCCCCAGCCCTCCAGTCTCCGGGACTAAAAATCAATCCTGGAGCTCGATCTCCAGGGGCAGCACATCTGGGCTGTACATCTGGCTCTGTGTGGCACAGCTGGGGCGCCAGGACGCCAACAGGGACGTCCAGCCCCTGCGCCACGCCCCTTTGCTTCTCGGGGCCTCACCCACGCTCCCGCACCATTTCTTGCGAGTTTTGGTGACCAGAGTCTAGCGCGTTCTGAACTCTCTGCCCCGCCGCTTTCCTAGACACGCCGCTGTTCCTCCTGCTGTGGGCCTCCACCCCCACTTTCCAAGCGCCTTATTACCTTATTATTGCTTCTGCTCTGGCCCTGCCAGGGCTCTTTGACCCTGCACCCGTTTCTGGTGCCAGTCTCTGACCCCTGGTCTGAGACCCTACTTCTTAGCCCCCTCCCATTTCTGGATCGTGATCTGTGCGGCCGAGCTGGGACTCAGAACTCCGTGAGTTCCGGATCCCTTGTCTCCCCACCTTCCCGCACTTTCCCATCAGAAGGACTCAGGCCATGCTGATCGAGCCGGGTGAGGAACCGCAGAAGTCATTAGCTGCGGATTAGGCGTGGCCTGGGGCGTGCGGGGTCCCGTGGGGACCAGGTTCTGAACGCGAAATCGCGCCAGGACACTAATCCGCTGGCTGGCTGCACCGCTTGTCAAAAGCAGCTAGGCTGGGCGGTGCGAGCTGGCTGCTGGGGTTAAGGGCGCGGGGCGCCCCCTGGAGGTTGAGCTGCTCCCAAGCTCTCAGGGGAGGTGCCTCGGGCGCCCCCTATCGGGTCGCGCAGGCTCTGCGCCCCACCAATTTCGGGCAGGTTAAGTCAGTGCCTGGAGTGTCCGTCCACGTCCCGCCTGCGGCTCCTGCTACTCCAGCTGCCAAGGCACTGGGTCCCGCAGTCTCCCCTCTTCTGGTGTGAGGCGGGGCCAGGGGCAGGTGCGGAGAGGGAAGGGTCCATCTCCCACCTCGCCAGCTATGGGTGGCACCACGGGTTCAGGCTGGTCCCTCTTGCGCAGCTGGTCCGCTCCAGACCCTCTGCCTTCTGACCCTGCCTACCCCAGTCTCTGACTGCTCTTCTTTCTGCCTCTTTATTCTTCAGGCCCTAACTCTGTCTCTCTGTGTCTGTCTCTGTGTATGTCTGTCTGTTCCTTATCATTCTGGCTGTGTCTGTCTGTCTCTCCCTTCGCAGCTCTCTCTACCAGGCTTTGTCCTTCTGCATCTGTTTCTGTGTCTCTCTGTGTTTGTCTCTCCTTCCCTCTACATCTCTCTACCCTCTGCATCTCTCTTTACAAAGGCCTGTCTGTCTCTGTCTCTCTTTCTCCCCTTTCCCATCCCCCCAGTTCTATTACTATTCTCTGGCTTGCTGCCCCTGGGGGGCTGCAGCAGTCCAACGAGACAGCCTGGGGACACCTCAGGGCACTGCCCGGGGTCCACTTCCCGGTCACCTCCACATGCCCGTCACCTCTGCGCGGCCTCCTGTCTTCCCTCTGCAGCTGTGGGGCGTGGAAGGGACGCCCGGGGAGGGAAGACACAGGGCCCAGCATCTGCTCGGGAGCCCCGGAGCCCCTGACCCCCTCTGCCGCTATTAAGGGCGCCGGGTCCCGAGGCTCCGAGAGATGATCATGATTGCATCAGCCAGACAGCCGCGGAGCTGGGAGCCGCGCGGCGAGCGAACGAGCGAGACAAAGACGCCCGCGCCATCTGTTTATGCAAAGCGCTCTCCGCCGGGGACCCCGGCGTCCCGGTGCCTGGCCCGGCTCGGGGCACAGGGTCAGGAGCCCGCTCCTGCCCGGCGCCCCCGCCGCGCCGCGGCTCCCCCCTCCCTAGCACCCAGAGGGGCCGCGGGGCGAGCGGAACGGAGGGGGGCGGGGGTGTTGATGTGATTGGAGCGGACGCGGCTGTTTCTTCAATAATGGATGGAGATGATGCGGACGGCGGAGCCAAGCCCGCCCGGAGAGGAGAGAGGAATAGAAATGGGGAGAGGAAGGGGCGGGTGTGGGAGACTCACCCAGGCGCGCGCGCGCGCGCGCGCGCACACACACACACACACACACACACAGAGGAGCGAGCGTGCGTCACACTGTCATTCGAATACACTGTCGCGCGGCTCACACCCAGGCACACGCCCACGCACTGTCACGGAGATACACACACCTGCAGGCGGAGACGCCAGAGCAATACACACTCACCGGTGGCTCTTCCTGATTTTCACACATACACAGTCCTGCAGGCAGAGACACGCGGAAATGCCCACACCGGGGCACACCCAGGCGTGAAGATCGCACAGACACACAGACATGCCAGAGCACATATGCACACCTTAGACACCCAGGGGCTAAGCCAGACAAAAATTATAGAGGTTGAGTGGGAGAACAGGGACAAGACTGACAAATACATACTTAGGGCCACGGACACACACCAGGGGCACACATACCAACAACATACGCTACACCTCGTGCTCTGATATACACACCTCACACGCTCGGGTCACAGGCACGTGCACACACACACCAGAGGCATAAACACCCATAATCTCCAGGGACACAGACCACTACCAACCCCCACACATTCAGAGGTTCCCACCCACACATATACAGGAGCTGCTGTCTGTGCCCTCCCATGGAAGAGTATGGCAGAGAGGTCGCTGGAGTCCCAGGAGCAGGCCTTGTTAGCCTAGCCACATAATGAGGTGTTGGTTACAGGAAGTGCCCCGGGCTGTGGACCCTGCTCCCCTGCTTGACTGACTGCTAGTTTCCTTCCTTGGCCCCTAGGGTGGGTGGTGCACACCTTGGGCCACTCTGACAACAGCCAATCCAGCCAGTCCCAACCCCAGTACTTGGGGAGAGGAGGGGGAGCAACAGAAGGACATAGGGACTCCCAGGATGCCCCACAGAGCCGCGAGGCAGGCGTGGAAAAGAGGGTCACTCTGTATTCCCCCTCATTCCCCGGTACTGCCCAATCTTCCCACTGTAAGGGGCATTTTCTTTGCCGAGAGCAGGGGGCACTGCGGCGGAGTAGGGTGCGGGCTGTGTCCCGGACCCTGGTAACCCGGCCCCTCCTCCGGTCTGTTTTCAATTCAGTCCGTTCCTTGGCCCAGACTTATGACCTTTGCTGCGTGTGGCAACATCATCCATCACCTAGGCGGCCGTTTGCCGGGTGAGGGGTGTGTGGGCTCACAGAGGGTCGCTGTCGCTTCCGCCTCCCTCATATGAGTCCTACTATACGCTGGCAGGCCTGGGCTCAACGGCGGGCAAATACTTGAGGGGAAGGTGTGATCATGGGGCTCGGTCGCGATACTGGGCCTATGTCCCCACCCCTGGCACCCCAAGAACCCGTCCTTCGAGCTTGGCACAGCCGGCCTCCCCGCCTCTCCCGCCCTCCCTCTCTCGGGCCCTTTGCTTAATTTCCTATTAACTGCTGATAAATCCAATTAAACCGCCGCTCTAATTAGGGACAGCTGCCGACTCCACGAGGCGGGGGAGGGGGTGCCCCCGAGTGTAGAGGGGGGAGAACAGCAGCTCTCTCTGCTTCTCGGCACCCCCACACCAGCATCGCCGCCCAATGAGCCAGTAAATTGGTTTTGCTTCAGCATTGGGGGGGGGCCCTCTCGAGGATTTCGGGGGATCTGGGTTTGAGTCGCTCATATCTCTTGATAAAGAGATACGACCCGAGACCTAGCCTCCCAGCACCGGGACCTCCGACTAACCCGCCCCCCCCCCTTCCACCACGCCTTTCTTGGTAGGCGTATCCCGAGGAGGGATGGGGGCAAAAGGCTTGATCTGTGTGTGGTGTTGGAGGCGGATGCCTGAGATCTGCTTTTATTCCAGCCCGAGGGTGGTTACAGGGGGGGCTGCCTGAGTCTTTATGACCCCGCTGCCGCTCCCGGGCGTCCGGGACAGTCAAGGGCAAAGGGAACAGGAAACTGAACCGGGTTCTGCATTGAGTTTTCCTATGTGCTTCCCTACCCCCACTCTGGAAGGAAGGGGGGCGAGTCCGTCCCGGGCCCTTCTCTTCCCCAGCCCAGCTGAGCCTCTGCCCTCCCCCCGCCAGCAGCAGATGGTGCCCGGGCTCCCGCTGCCAACCTTGCTAGGCGGTGCCAACCTCAGGCATGGCAGACAACGGGCAGAAGAGGATCTGACTGGCGGGGCTGACCCTCCCCCACCCGCCATCGAGCTCCAGACCCTCGGCCTGCCCTACTCCAGGGACCACCTCAGGCTGCCTCTCACTGGTCCGCTCCCAGGTCCCCAAACTCCTCGTATCCTTCAGCTCCCTTCCCCACACCTTCCCGCTCCCCGCCACCTGCCACCCTGACCGGGGCCGGCACATTTGCATATTTGCATATGCAAACAATAACATTTGCATACGGCGCGCCGCAGGGGGGGTCCCCGCGTGAGCCGGTTTGCTGTCTGCCCCGCGCCCTCTCACTCGGTACCTGTCGCAAAGGGCTGGGGCGGGGGCCGCGCGGGAGGGGTTAGGCCCCCCCCGGCCTCGCTCACTCGGTTCCCAGAGGACTTGAGGAAGTGTTGTCATGGAGACGGCACGCACCCCACCCCCTCCCAGGCCCAGGGTCTCCGGCACGGTGTCTCAGGTTCTCTCCTTCCGCCCCCCTTCCCCCGCCCAGTCCCTTGCTCTCCAACCAAGATCTTGCATCGCCCCCTGGCGGCCTAGCTCGGCACTGAGCCAGGTTCCGAAATGTGAGGGGGGCTGCCCGCGGCTAACTCGCCTAGAGGTAGGGGGACCTACCCTGCAGCCAGATCTTTCTCCTAGCCGCCAGGACGCGGGGGTGGTGACTCTAGTCCGGCTCCCCTTTCTTCGCTGACAACAGAGGCCTCGCCTGGCGGACGCACCTGTCTCCCCACCTCCCACCAGCCTCAGCCCAGGTGGATGTCGGGTTACCCGATGATAGTGAGGTGAGACAGCTGGGGAGGATTCTCCAACGCTTCGTAGGTCCTCTCCTCCCTCTCCCCTCAGCCCCCAGTTAAAGAACAAACTTTTCTAACTTTTTTCAAAACTTTAATACATTCGCAACATTCGACAGTTCGCCTCCCACACCCCCAGGGCGCCTCCTAGTGGAGACGCGTTCTTTTTCCAGCTCTCAACGGCTGGGCCTGAGGAGTTGCAGGTGAGGCCGTTCTGGGTACCAGGTATCCAAGGCCCTAGGCCGGGGGAGAGAGGGGGCGGGAACCAGTCCCTTCCCAGAAGGCCCTTCACGCTCTGGCGGGCCTTCCCACCCCTCCCCCTTTCCAGCATAGTTGCTTTCGCCCCTTTCCTCCCCAGCCTCCACTGGGCCTGCCCAGAATGGGGCATGGGTATCTTCGGTCAGCAGGCGCCTGCACGCCTAAATCTCCTCCAGGAAGTCGGTGGGGAACAGCCCCACCTTGCGGCCGGTGTAGACCTTGACGTAGCCGCCGGCTTCATCTCCTTTCTGCACCACTATCTGAAGTATTAAAGGTTTAGAGAGGAGAGGAATCAAGGGAAAAGGTAGAAGAGGAGAGCAGGGGAGCCCGGATTTATGAAGGCCTATCCTAGCCCCGTTAACGGGTTAAGATCTGCAAGGAGTGTGGTTTGCCGAGGAATCTTGGGGCCTGAGGTTGGATGGGGCACCAGAGCTACCTGGTCCTTCTTGAGAGTGATCTGCCCTATTTCGCGGTTTCCCACGAAGGATCTCGTTACGCGGTGCACACGCTCTCCAGACCGGACCCGAATGATGAAGTTTGGAGGGAAAAATCCAACCTTTTCCCCTATTTTCCCCTGGAGGAGACGGGAGGGAGAATCAGTCTCTCAATCTCAGATTCTAAACTCAACCCATGTCCCACTCTAGCCTCTGCCATTTCTCTTACCCGCCACCATTCCTCATTGGAGTCATCAATGACTGTGATCTTCTCTCCAGGCCTGGAAGAGGAAGGGAGAGGCCTCTGAGAGTTAGGGAGCTTACTTATATATCTGGCTCCGGTCCAGCCCCAACAGGCTCTAAGCCCCTGATACCCCCTTTCCTTTCCCATAAGGAGATGAACTCTCCCCTCTCCACTCTCAGTACTCCCACCCCTATCCCCGCCCCCCCACCCCACCCCCTATCCCAGTCTAAGGCCTCTCACGGGAAATCCAGATCGTCCTTCTCCAGGGCTTTGAACCGATAGAGAGCCACAAAGTAATGAGACTGCTGGAAGCCAGGCTGCTTGTGCTGGGGGTGAAAGGAGGTGATGAGTCTCTGGGCTCCTCTCTCCCACACTGAGGGGCAGGAGTCCAAGGCAGGGGCATTGTGCAGACACACTACATTCCAACTCTCTTCCACCTCCTTGAACTGAGAGGATTCTGGGGTGTGTGGGTGTGTGTGCGTGCGTGCGCACGCACGTGCATGGTGAAGGCAGGTTAAGGGTGATGGGAACCCATGGAGTAAGTGTGAACTTCTGTGGAGGCCATGAGTGGTGTCAGACCTGGGTTGGGGAGAGGACTGGGGTTCCTGCAGGGAAAAAGGATTCTCACTTTGTCATCAGGTGTCTTCTTTTCAGCCTTCTTATCCCCTTCAGGGTTTCCTGGGATGGGAAACACCAAAATTGTCTCTAGTTCCTGGAGGGTAACCCTCATTCTTTTACCCTTCTGTTGCAGAACCTCTTTTTTTTAATTAAAAAAAAATTAATTTAATTATTGAGGGGGGGGGGGGGGGGCCAGAGAGAGAGAGAGAGAGAGAGAGAGAGAGAGAGAATCCCAAGTAGGCTCTGCACTGTCAAACCCATGAACCATGAGATCATGACCTGAGCCAAAGTTGGACCCTTAGCCAACTGAGCCATCCAGGTGCTCCGTGCAGAGCCTCTTTTATCTCCAAATCTGCCATGCCCTTTGGCCCTCCATCCCCTGTTACCCAGCCAAGTCCCTGACCGTACTCCATCTCTATGGATGGAGGTGGGTGACGCTCACCATCCTGGGGTTTGCCTCCCTCTGGTCTGGCAGACTCTGGCTCCTCTTCCATCATGGCTGCTAGAGGCTGGAGGGGGTACCAGAGTTAGGAAGATGCTCTCTTGGGAACCCATGCTTGCCCTGGCTCTCCAGCCAGGCCAGAGAACTATAGAATAACAGCATCTCAGGCTTGGAAGGAGCCTTGGAAGGAAATACCTGGTTCAACCACCAGCCTAATGCCCAGGCTTCCTGAAAACTTTCTGGCAGGTGGACCATCCACCTTGTGCTTGAATGTAGCTAATGACAAGGAGCTCACTACCTTACAAAGTAAGTTCATGCAATTTGAGGGCAATTCCCTAAATTAAAGCTATGTCAATCTCCCTGAACTTTTAGTACATTGGTACTGATTTGGCCTCTGGAGCAATATGGAACAAACATAGTCCCCTTAAAGGTCTGAGCTGGTAAGCACTTCCTGCATTTTCTTCTCTAATCAGTTCCTTCAAATCACCCCCTCCCCCATGATCCTGATTCCAGGTTTTTTACTACAATGTCCGCTCCTAAAAATACTCCAGTGTGTAAGAGAAAAATGGGCAGCACAGTTTTTCTAATTCCCTTAAGAGAACCTGAGTGTGCTTGCCTTTCTGGAAGCAGTCAAATCATATTGCTAGTGCCTTGTAAGTCATAGTTCATTCCACAGAAATCTCTAACTTACACCCAACCTCCATATCAACTACTCTGAGGCTAATCCCTAGTTCTGTTTTTGTGCAGTTGATTTTTTTTTTTTTATCCAACAACAGACATGTGCATTTTTCCTGACAAAATTTCAAATTATTGGTTTTGGGCTTTTCTTCTAGTAAGATTTTAAAATATACTGTTCAGCATATAAGTTTTCCCTCCTAGGTTTCCCACAAACTTAAGGGATAATACCATTTGCATCAGTGAGAAAAATACCCACAGGTGAGGACTGAGGACCAAATCATGCTGATAAGGTATCAGAAATCTCCCTCTAGCCAGACACTCCCTAAAGGACCTAGATCCTTTGGGCATCGTCATTCATCCAGTTTTAGGATCCCATCTAACTGCTATCCACATCAGTCCATCCTGGTTGTCCAGAAAGATACAAGGATATGCTAACAAATTCTTTGGCAGACTCAAGGCAAGTCTACGGCATTACCAGTCTAGTAATCCTATTACAGAAGGAAATGAAGTTGCTTTTGGCCACTGGTCTTGAGCATCAGTTTCCTCAACTATAAGATAAATGAGTCAGGCAAGAGGATGTTCATGGACTCTTCGTGGATTTTCATGGACCCTTCACGGCTCTAGAATTCTGATTACTTGGCATGATAAGTTTTCTTCCCCAAATCCAAAAAGCATAGCTCTTGCCTCTGTTGTCCAGCAATGCTAGGAGCCTGGGGCCTAGCCTTCAGTTGGTTCTGGTGCTTAATCTGATAGTTTCAGAAGGGAGTTTCTGAAGAACATACACACTATGGCAGTTCTCAACCAGAGGCCCTCTAAGAGTGCATGCAAAAAATTTGTTGCAATTTTAGGGGAAGAGAATCCCTAGCTTCTGTTGGCTTTCCAGAGAGGAGACAGGACCTGTTCCATGGAATCTCTTGAGGGGACCTCAGGAGGAAGGTATGGTGCTCACATTTTTCTTATCTGCCTGTCCCTTCTTCCGTTCCTTGTTTGCCATGATCACCCCAGTGCGCAGGGTTTCAAACACAGGATCATTGTGATTGGCAGCAGCTAGTAGGAGGGGAAGAATGAAGCCATTACTGGGGAAGCAGAGAAAGGCTTGGAGGAAAGAGAGACCTCCTAGGTAAGGGAGAGGTGGGATGGAGCATAGAGATACGTGTGTGCACGTGTGCGTGCGTGTAGGATTAGGGAAGGGCCAGCTGGGCATACCTAGGTCATCAATCTATAAAGCGCTCTAAAAACATCACTGGAAATGTAATGAGATGGAGAAAAATACTTACCAGCACTCCTTCCGGGCAGAGCATTCTATGATGATGGAAAGACACCTTTGCTAACAAGTTGCTTGGGAGCTGGGGAATGCTCACAATTACTATTCTCCTTCTAAGGAGAGTGGTCCTTTAAGTGCTGGCTTTTGTTCCGCTGAGTGGCATGTGCAAGCTGGGGTGCTGCCACCAGTGGGTTCTTCTTTTTTCCACCCATGCTCCTCACACAGTTCAGCCTCTCCTCCAAATAAATGTTGAGTAAATTGTCAACGAATATGTTTGTAAGAGTTGCCAAGTTATGAATCTGCCCAGGATGCCCACAGCTCTTGGTCTAGCCCTGAGACTGGTATTATTCTGTAACAAGGATGAGGATGGTCCAGAATCCTTGTTCTTGCTTAGAAATGGCTTTACATATGAAGAACACCGATTTTGCAGCTAGGCAGATGAAGGTTTCAGTCTTGGCTTTGTCTCCTGCTAGCTGTGTGGAGCCCTAGCTTAATCTCCTCTCTCTTGGCTCTAGCACAGGAATATGGACTCTATTCAAGATGGCTAAAATATTAGGTTGAGAAAGAACCATGGGAAGTAGACTCTTTCTGTTTCAGAATTTGGCTTCCAAATCTAGAGGTGGTGCTGGGACCACCTCTAGGCTTCCCCTTTCCCTTGGGTCCCCCTGAAGCACTTACAGAGATCTTTGACACAAGCGTACTGCTGGTTGCTGTAGAGTGGGGAGCTATAGGCCCGATGAAAACCAGGGGGCTGTAGGATGGGATGGGAGAAAGCATTAGAGACAGCAAAGTAGGGCCCAGAACCCCATCTCTCCCATGAGTGCAACTTCTTCTTAGAATAAGAGATGGGCTGAGAAAGAAAAAGCAGGGAAATGGATATGATGACTTGGGAGGGACTAGAAGGGGGGAGCTGGCAATATGTCCCCTCCCTTCCGCTTCCTCGCTCCCCAGAGCCTACTCACGATCTTGCCGAAGCATCTTTGCATCTCCACATAGGACTGACAGTGTTCGTGGATGTTAGTTTTGCAGTTCTTACAGCGAAGCCCAAATTTGTTGTTGACTTGGGAGAGGGAAGAACATGTGGGTGAGGTTCCTGATCTCCCCTTCCCTTTGTACCAGCGCTACTACTCTAGCTCTCAGGTCCCTTTTCTGTCTAGGACCCGACACTCTCAGTCTCTAATGTGTTTTCCTCAAGCCACCTCTTGCCATAGCCTGTCAGCTACACGCTCCTCTCCTGAGCCCTTTCCCCCGCCTCCTGCCTTCCACATCACGCTCTCTCCGCTTCCCTTCGTGACTCACGCACAATCATCCGGGCACAGACATCACAGAACTTGGGCTTCTTGAAGAAGTGATCTTTGAATTTGTGAGGCTTATCATTGACAAGCTTAGGAGGTTCTGGGGGTGGTTCCTCCTCCTCCTCCTCTTCTTCTTCCTCTTCCTCATAGATGTAGTAGATGGGCCCACCCCCAGCTCCCACTGCCTCCCCATTGGCCTGGGGCTCTGGGGGAAGCTCCATCTCCTTCGTCCCAGGAGACTCCTTCCTGAATAACTGCTTCAGCCGCTGTAGCTGAGGGAGGCAGGGGAGTGGGGAGGGGAGGAAACCCAAAGTTAAAAGAACTGTCATGCTCTCTAGAGCAGGTAAGGCTGAAGCTAAGTATTTTTCTAGCCTGGGCAAGGGGGCACACCCCAGGATTAGGAGTACTGGGGGCTGTAGGTGCTGGCTGGCGTTCTGCCAATAAAGGAGTCATGAACAAGTGAGATCAATTCAAGCATTCTTCAAGGGCTGCAGTGGGTTCCCAGCTTCCCGCACCCGGTGGTCGGAGGCCCAGACTCACCCCACTTTGCCGAGTCTCTGCTGGGGAGGAGGGCTTGGGGGACTCCAGCACCTCCTTTTCTGTCATCCTGCAAGAGGTTGGACCCACTATGGAATCTGATCCCTGACTGCCATTCTTCCTTTCCTAATTCCTGTCCCTCACTGTAGGGGGGGGGGGGTCCTTGAAAGGGAGACTTTGGGAGGACTTTGGTTAAACAGAAATCCTTTGACAGACTTATGAACAGAAAGATTCCATGGAGGTCCAGAGAAAAGTGCAACAGACAAAAGACTTTCCCCGCCAGTTCCTCAAACAGCTAGATACCCATCCTTTCCACCCAGAGGCGCAACCCGAATTTATAGCCCCAACACGGTGCTCAAAGCTGCATGGTTCAGGGATTTTCCTACAGTTTGTTTCTCCTGGGAATCTGTGGGCAACCAAGATATGACACACACCTTCCCAGAACTCCCATTCTTCAAGAGGCTTAATGGGTGGGTCCAGAAGCATGCCTGGAGGGATGGGCTGAGGACATTTGCTCTCCCCTACCCCTTTCTTGAGTCCCTGGGGCCCAGGGCCTAGTTCCCAGCCTGCCTCAGTCCTCAGCTATTTTAAGTTTTCAGAGTAATATGAGCCTTTCCTTCCCTTACTACTCCATTCCCTTGACCCCACCCCCACCCCACCCTCCAATCCTAGCTCTTGTCCTGGAGTAGAGTAATAATTTCACTCCTAAAACCCTAACTACTCACAGGCAAGAGAGAAACGAAGACGTTGAATAGACTACAGATTGGGGAAGCTGCGGGGAGCAGTGCTGGAAATGGACGGGGGATGAAGAGGCAACTTACGTTTGGGATTCCCTAAGTCAGTCCACAGTCTGTGGAGGAAAGAGGGAGCCCCTGGGGTCTTGATGGTGGTGCTGGGGGACGACTGGTCCTCTTCCTTGGGGGCTAAGCCCCCCCAGTACCCTCTGTACTCACAGCGGCTACCCGGACGTTATTTGTAGACCTCCTAGTCTCTCGCCTTGGTGTCAGAGCTGAAATGACAGGGCTGGAGGAAAGTGGACAGCTGAGCGCCACAGCTGACACAGAGAAATTGGACACGGGGAGGTCTGGGCTGGGCTGGACCCTGACTCCTCCCATCCCCCAAAGCCACTGTGTCCTGGTTTTTCATCTACCGTGTACAGGTCAGTTCTGGCTAAATTCAAGGAAGGGCAGTGTCTGTTCAGGCTGCATACTCACTTAGGTGACTTTGGATGACTGAACGTAAAGATGAAATTATAAACAGCCTTCCCCGAGGTCCACACACCTTTCCGAGTCCACCTGCCCCAGACCTACTTGAGGAACTAGCTTTTGATTTTTTTCAGCCACTGTCTTCCTGTGGTCATGTTTTTACACCCTCAAGCATCGATCTAGCCTCAAACCTTTAGGAAGCAAAGGCTGGAAACTGGTGAGAAAGGAGACTTTGAATTCTCAGAGGTCTCCTGTCAGCCAGACTAGATTGCATTCTTTATCCATTGGTGGTTGGAGGGGTACCTTGCTGCCATCCTGAAAGGGAGTGTAGACCATGCATAGTACTGCTTTATTCTCTCCAGTGCCCCCTGAGACATCCTTCCCCCATTCTAAAACCTTATCCCCTGGGTGAAGTGAAGGGACTTCTCTGAGCTACTGAAAAAAGCCAGGATGGGACTTCCACCTGAGGGGCTCTGGGAGAGTAAGGGTCTAATGGTCAGGTAGAGATGGTCTCGTTAACACTGGACAGAAGGCACAAGCTACCACACAGGGTTTTTTCCTCCTCTGTAAGCAACGTCTGCTTCTGCTTCTCCATGAGGACTGTAAACTTTTGGAGGTAGGACAGCCAAGCCCCACACTTCCTAAATCATTTTGATTCCCTGATTCCACTTCCCTCATCTGATGCCCCGGTATAGGAGCTTATGGGTCAATGAGATATCTGACATTCTTGTCTCACAGGGCTGTGGCCTTCTCCTACTCTGGGTTGTGACATGGCTGAAAGAGGAGTTACTCCTCGGATCTCAAAGGAGGGCCATTTGGAGGTGGTCATGTAGTGCTGCTTTATCCCTTGTATCTGTAAGAAGTAAAGGATTACGTTGGAGGTTGGGTCAGACAAGCCTCAGAGGAGCCTGGCTAGAGATACTGCTACCCAGACCCAAGCGATTTCCAGGGTAATGTACTTTGTCACTTCTGTCACTGCTCTTTTTTATTTTGTTAAGGGGTAGGTGAGATGGAAAAGGGGCTGCTGGATGGCTCTTAATGGCCCTGGTCTGACAGGCTGCACGACAACAGGGCTAGCTTTGAGAAGCCTCAGAGAGAGGAGAAGCTCCAACCATGCAGGTGGATAACGTGTTTTTCACCTTTCTTCGGTTGCATAGGACAGGGACTGCTGAGCATGCCTGGGTGATACAGTATCTTGACCCTTCAACTGATGTAGCTTTTATATAAGAACATCCGTTTCTGTTTGTCATAGAACCCAATCCTCTAGCTTTCATATTATAAAAGGCCCAAGTCCTCCATCCCTGAAGAGTTTTCAGAAGATCGGATGCTGGATACATATCCAGATTGTTGAGGCCACCATCTCAACCTGGTTCTGGATCTCACTCACCCTCCACAGCTCAGCCAGGAGGGCCCGAAATGAGTATCACAGAATTAACATAGTGGAAGGAACCTCAGAGATAAGCAAGTTAGTTCAAGTCTCCTATTTTACTAATAAAGAGTCAGACAGAGGTCAGGAGTTGCAAATGGATGTGCTTGATGAAACCACACTTAGTGGCAGAGTTGGGAGAGCCCAGAACAAAGGTCCCATTAGAGATCCAGCCATCTATCAGAATCACCATGTACAAGGAGGAGGATGGGATGCAGGGAATAGTGTTAGGAAGGTATGTGTGCATATGTTAAAGAAAACATGAAATTTCTCCGACAAGCTGTGGGGCTGTACCTACCTAGGACCTCCAACCCCCACCCACACCGGGTCAGCAACAGAGAAACAGGGACTGACGTCCAGTGACAGATTTTTTTTTTTATATTTAAAAACAAAATCAACCTCCCCCCAAATAACCCCCCAAACAAACAAAAAATCAGATTAAATAAAATTTACAGTGAATATACCCAGCAAACATCTGTATGTGCAATTAAATACTGTCTGTTACTGCGGCACGAACCTCAAACAAACAATATACAAGTGTTCTGGGAGGTGGGGGAGGCCCAAGTTTTAACTCTTTGGGGTTTGGGGAGACAAGATGGGGGAAGTGAGAGAAAGGGGAAATCAATTTTGCTTTTCTTAATTCTGTCCATATAAATATATTCATAAAGACCAGAAATGAAAAGGGAGCTTGGGATGGTAGAGGAGATCGAATAGGGGAGCATGGGACCCTCCCAATTCTACCTGACCAAAAAATATGAAAAAAATTAATTTCATGGTGGGAGAAGAGATAAAAAATGACAGAAGAGGATGGGAAGGAGAGGGCAGCAAGGGGGGCCAACCAGGGAAAAAGAAGGGACCCATGGCAGGGGAGCGAGGAGTCCAGTGCCAGTGTGAGTGTCTGTTTCCATCTTCATCCCCACTGTCTTAGGCTCCAGTTCAGTGTCTGTCACCTTTCTTTCTGCCTCTGTCCGTAGTCTGTCAGGATCCCTCGACCCCCTCCGCCCTGCCCCCACCCCTACTGTGCCGGTCCCTTCCCCTCCTCCGTTTATTGGGAGCTGGCTCGCTCCAGGATCCTCAGGTCATAGTTCTTTTTGGCCACTCGAAGTTTGAAGCGACTCACGGAGTTGTTGAGGCGAAGGGAGGCATTCTGGGCAGCCAGGGGGCTGGGAAACACAGCCACGATGGTGTACAAGGCAGCGAGGTCCGCGTGGCGGCCATTCTCAGCAGTCCCACCGTTGTCCCCCCCGCCCCCGCCAGGCAGCCCCTGAGCATCCTTGAGCCACTGGATCTTGGCGCCAGACATGGCAAGCTGAGTGAAGAGTTTGTCCGCCTCAGTCCGAGTGATGCCCTCAGGGAGATCTGTCACCTCCAGCACCCGGCCCAGGACTGGAAGGGGAGGAGAGAGGACATGGTTGTGAGAGGTGACAGTACAGAGGACTGAGAGCGGCCAGCAGAGAAGCAGGCAGCTGATCCAAGTCTATAGATGACATCCTCAAAGCCTGGCTTTGCCCACTTAACCCATTCCTCCTTCCCCAAATCAAGCCAACACCCCACCATCTAGGCAACTAGGAGAAACAAAGAAACCTTTTTCTTCTCTTGGACCAGAGATGTAGGCAAGAAGAAACTGGGGATCAGAATCCTAGACTTCAGATCTGGAGACCTACACTTCAGTTCTTCCACAAAGTCGGTAACCCAAGCTGAAATATATCGCATAGTCCCCCTCACAGAGGCTGGCCCAAAGAGATCCCTCTTTCTTATCATCTAGGGAAGTCCATTTCCCTTCCTTTCCTAAATAAGCAAACCACTCTGAATAGGGGTAATCGGGTGGGTGCCTGGGTGGCTCAGTCAGTTAAGCACCCGACTCTTGATTTAGGCTCAGGTCATGATCTCAAAGTTCGTGAGATCAAGCCCTGTATCAGACTCTGCAATGACAGCATGGAGCCTGCTTGGGATTTTCTCTCTTCCTCTCTCTCTGACCCTCCCCAGCTTGAGCGCACACACGTGTATGCTCTCTCAAAATAAATAAATAAACGTTAAAAAAAAAATAGGGGTAATCTGAGAGACCTTGTATGCCTAGTGTGGAAGGCCTGCAAGGGGGCTACTCCCCCATTCTCTTGTCAAACTTCTCCTTAAAAAGGCCTAGGACTACAAGGTAGATATCCTATATTAGGGTCAGGACCACTCCCACAAGACTCTCTGTTAATAGGTTCAGCACTGTTGACCATTGTTGTTATTCTCAATTTTTACCATCACCTTTCCAAGCACCTGAAATGGCTTGGTAAGGAAGACTGAGGGAGATACTTCAATTCCCCAGTTTCTCCCTGCTCTTGAGTACCAAAGAGTCCTATTTCTACTCCCTACCCTAAGCTGGTTTTTCCCACTGGTCCTGGGCTGGTGATGCAGGCTGAAGGGGTGAGCACCTTCTCTTGGGGATTCAGTGTCTTGTCACTCACCAACGTCTGTTGTCCCCAGGTCAGTGGAGGCAGATTTGAGTGCTTGTCTCTTGCTCCGGTTTCCATGCTTCAATCCACTCTGTCCCTTCAACATTCAAAAGATAACTCTCATCCCAGGTAAACAATACTGACTGCCTTGCATTCTAATGTCTGTCTGGGATATTAAGGAGCAGTACCCAACCCTGAGAACTCGCCCCACCAGGTAGGCGACTGGCCAGAGTGGCCACTTAGAAACAAAGAGTCCCTCCTCCTTAGCATTGGGGATGGGTGGAAAGACTGAGTGTGGGAGAGGGGTAAGGCACTCCCACTTTGTCCATTCTCACTGTGCTATGTCCCCTGTCCACCCCGTTGGTTGAGGTGGATGGCATAGAGATGGGGCCATCCTGGATGGATCCTCCTGGGTGGGGTGGGGTGGGGTGGGGTGGGGTGGGGAGGGCTCTGACGGTCCTCAGGCTGACGGTGGACACCCTCACCTGATGTACCGTGTACGTCGACTGGCCATGGAGCAAGGGAGGGCAGATGGACAGATTGTACTGTAATGGCTGGCCCAAGAGGGAGTAGCGCCCATCACCTAGGGAGGAAGAGCAGATGGTTTTCTGGGAGTTAGAACTTCATGGTATGACTTTTAGGAAACTTTAGAGGGCTTTGGAGATAGATGGCAACAATGCATGCTATTCTTACTTCTTCTATGATAAGAGTGCCCATGTGACTGACTGAAGAGTTGTCTCTCTTCCTAAACCGCTTGGCCCTCAGCTGTGTATCTCATGTAAATGGGGCTTTTAGGTTCCTTTATTCTTAAAGAAGGGCTCTGTCCACTGCAGACAAAAGGCCCAGGAGAAAATCTATAGACCCTTATGAATATGTTTCTTTCATTTCTTCCTTCCTTCCTTCCTCCCTCCCTCTCTCCCTCCCTTCCTTTCTCCCTCCCTCCCTTCCTTTCTCCCTCCCTTTCTTTCTTTCTTTTTCTTTCTTTCTCTCTCTTTTTCTTTCTTTCTCTTAGGTAATTTCTATGCCGCAAATGGGGCTTGAACTCACGACCTTGAGATCAAGAGTCGCACGCTCTACCGTCTCAGCCAGCCAGGTACCCCTGATTTCTTATATAGATTATCCTACCCAAACCCAGGGCTCAAGTTTTGGATTCGCACTGCGTGGCAATATAGTGTAGTGGATAAGATTACAGGCTTGGTGTCAAACTGTCTAGGTTCAAATCCTGGCTCTGTTACTGGAAATGATAGGTTGGGTATGTTTTCATCTCATTAGTGTTGCTGAGTAGGCTAAATGAATATAGGACACACAAAGCACTTCCAGTAATGCTTCATATATATCCAGTACCATAGTGTTACCTATTTGTGTTGATAAATGTTAGATTTCAGAGCACTTTAAAGTTTTTAAATCATACTCCCATCTGATTTTTTACTGCTTGTGACAGCCAAGGCAGAAACGGGTAAGATTATTTCCATTCTATGTGTGATTAACCCCATTTTATAGATTAGGAAACTGAGGTCTGGTTCCAAGTTTAAGTAACACGCTCAACATCACAAACCTAGTTAGTAGTAGAACTAGAACTCAAACCCAAGTCTTTTTAACCCAACTCCAGTGTTCTCTCTTCTAAAACCATACTGTTTCTGACACAGCCCCACAGTCCTAGTCCTTAGGCTCAGTACCAATGTTTTAAAGTCTTTGGTTCATTAGAAAGTTCTGTGAGTTTCTTTTCCCAGCTCATAGTCACCCACCTACCTTACTTGGTAGTAAATACTAAATATGTAAAGGAAGTCTGCAGTAAGCTGACTATGGGCAGCACTAAAGAGGAGCAGGGTCTAAACAGGGATGTTAAAGGAAGAGTTGGCTCCCAGAGTTGGATGACCAGGTGCACTGTTTTCCTGCCTGTTGCTACCATCTGGATGTCCTCACTTGGGAATGGGCTGTGAAGGGTGAATTTGGCAGCAGCCAGCTCTAGTCTCACCCCTTACCCTGTGCTGGACCCCCAGGCCGGGGGAACTGTGTGAGGACAGGAAGGGGACTGAGTCCTGTGCAGACATTGCTGAGGCTGGTGACAGGAGAGGGTGCTGGAGACTGGGTAGGAGATGTGACAGGGCTGCTGCTCATTTGTGTGTTGGCCTGTAGGAGAGAGGAGCACACATTATATACACACCAAACATCCTCTGGATATACCTATGGCTTAAAATTCACCTCACTCAGAAAGCGTCTCTTGCAGAACTCTGCCAAAGCCCGGCTGCTCCTTTCAACAGCCCCCTTCGTCCCTAATTAATACCTATTATTTTAATATCCACCTTTGACACAGTGTTTTAAGCATTGTCTTAGCATTTTCAAGTATGTCTCCCTTAGCTCTTAGGCTCCTTGAAAGAAGAGGCTCTCCTCTCTTTCTTATGACTCTCCCAGAAGAGCACCCAGGGACAGACATGTACAAGAGGCTGCTCGGTCAATGGCAAAGATTATTCCCGGAGAAGAATGTGGTCATCTCCTTGCCAAGACAATACTGGTTTGTAGGACTCACCTGGGGGCTGCTGTCAGGATTGTACAGGTCTCCAGGCTTCTGCCCACGCTGGTCCATGCTGTAATATTTACAGTGACTCCACTGGACCATGGATGGGTTCTGGGGGGGCTGGGGTCCATTAGGGACGTTCAGCTGCATGACCACCACGCCTGGTCCAGAAGGTGACACTCCTGAGTGGCAGGAAGAAAGGGGCTAGTTGTGAATTCAAACTGTATTCTGACCTTCCAAGTAACCCTGAGTGTGAAAGCCAGTAAACAAATCTACCCACTTTCCCTCAGGGTCACTTAAAATGTGTCTTGCCAGGAATCTGAGATAGTTGCTAATTTAGTTTCTGACTCCCTTCTCCCTGAACCAGTGAAGTCTGAGTAGAAGAGACCTGAGTCCCAGATGCCAATGCTCTCCTGGCCTTCACCCGGTGAGGGGTACTTTGGTATGCTTGGCAGAAAACTACTCCATTCTGTCAAAGTTGGGTATTACCAAATGTCCAGGTCAGATTGCTCAAATGTCTAGGCATGGTACAGGTCCCAGTCTGGGGCCTGGGCCAGGGCTGCAGGCACGTGCAGGTTTTCTGGTAACGGCTGAAGATAGGTCAGTGATCTCTGGTTGCTCTGGAGAAGATGAGTGCACATAGCTTCACTAAGTCAGGCCAGGAAGCACTTCTTGGGCAAGGGTGAGTGAATTAGGAATGGCATGGAGCTGTAGGTCATATTCGGTAAATGACGAACAATTCAAGGTGCGGAGGCACAGCGGTTATGCAGGAGAAGCGGGAGATGAGATTGTTTATGCATTCACTCAACATTTATTGAATATTTACTGTGTGCCAGGTCCTATGCTGGGCACTGGGTGTACAACAAACAAAAGTGGTCCTTGCCCTTAATGGAATGGACAGTCTATCAGGGAGTCAGATAGTAAGCAAACAGCTGGCGTCCAAGTTTGAAGCACGTTCTAGTAAGGGTCTTTATCATGCAGGTGTTAGGAACAGAACTTCAGAGAGCTAACTCAAGTGGCCAGCTGTACAGTGGCTTAAGGGAGGGAGGGGCCAGCAGCAGGACGAAGAGTTAGAAAGCTACTGAAAAATAGCGAGGAGGTCCTGAATTACACCAGTGGCTGCAAGGAAGAGTGGGAGGGTCAGACCCTCCTAAGCTTTTGCTGACAGGTTCAGGTGACTGACTGGATGTGATCCTGAAGTTTTAGCACAGACAACCAGGGGTAGCCTTACCCTCTGCTGGAGAAGCAAAGAGCTCAGTGTGGAAGAACGTTAAGTCCTGAATCTTGCTCATGGTGAAAAGCAAGGTAAGGGATCAGGGAGAAGCAGTTTGAATGACAGTCCCTGCTGGGAGGGATGGGCAGGAGTTCTGCTTCCCCACAGGGGATTGTGCAGACTGAGAGTTTGCTCTGACCTCTCAGGCTCTATGTGTGTTGAGGGACAGGTTGAGTTCATGTGTGTGCGGCGGTAGAGAAATGGGACTGGAGGCTGCCAGCTTGAAAACCTGCTGCAGTGCTGCCGTTTTCATGCCTCGGTGCTCTTAGGCTGCCACTGCTGCCGCCGTCACGTTGCTTCCTGTGACGGGAAATGTTGCAGCCTCTGCCCTGGGCACCAGTCATGCTGGGAACTGAGCACGATTGCTTTTCTCGGGTAGCATCGGTCAAAGGGAAGGAAAAGAAGCGGCGGGAGGCCTGAGAGCAGCTCAGGAGACGCAGCATCTGTTGAACCCTATTCTCCAGTCAATTTGTGGCCCCCCACCCTCTGGGGTTCATCTAATCAGAGAGCACAAATACTCAGAGCGACAGGCTCGCCTCTCCCCATCCTCTGCCACAGGGGACAGGGTATTCATCAGCGTGGCTTGTAGGAGGGCCACCAGAAAATCAAATAGCTGTGGAGTGTCATGCATTTAACAACTCCCCCCCGTACTGTAGTTGCTCTGGGCATTTTTTTCCCCATCCTAAGAGCCCCACCTGCTCCAACATCCTCTACCAACAAAATTGCAATTGACCTTATTCAAACACCTCATTGCTACCTGAGGGGGCCAACACAAAAATAATCACATCTGCAGCTTTCTAGAAGGCGGCTCATAATCTGAGCCTAGTGCCTCAGGCCAGGAAAGGGTGGGGGACATGTGAGTGTGCAGGGTGTGGGCATAAGCAAGGCGGAAGATCTTTCTAATACCAACATGTAGCCATAAGGAGCTATTAGAGGGCTCAAGGGGAGGGGGAAAGAGAACAAAGCCCTCATATATTTTCTCTGATCCCAACAAAAACAAAGGCAGGGTTCTCGGTCGGTGGCAGCCTTGGTCCTCCCCACACTGAGTCCTCCCCTGCTGGCCTGAAGCATTGTTCCTTCACTCAGCCGGGACGCAGAGCACTACGCTGATGAGCTGATTTTTATGCTTCTCTTCCTCAAGCCAAAAGCAGGTGGCATCCGTTACAGCTGAACTGTCGCTACTTTTTAAATGGATGTGACAATAAAAAAAGAGAAAGAAAAAGAAAGGAAGAAAGAAAAAAAGAGAGAAAACCACCCTATTGCCCAGTGACAACACTTCCAGATAATCAGGGGAGGGCTGAAGTGGGAAGGGGGAGAAGGGGGTTGAATAAGGAAATCAATTTCAGCCTGAAAGCTCTGAAAGGAGAGGGGACGTGTGAATGGCTTTTTAAGTGGCATCATTAAACCTGGGCAGAAAGGTCGATTGGGCAGAGCAAACCGCATAAATACAAACAGATGACATTTATGTCTGGCAGAATTGGTTTTTGTTTAGTTGTTTTGGTTTTTTTTTAATCACTGAGGTAGAAGACTCGTAAGACTTCTTTCTTTTGCCACCAAGAATCAAATCTATGGAAAGGAATGTCCAGAGAAATAATATCCACAGGCATCTTTCCCATATTACAGGATAGAATCCAACAATATCTTGGTTTTTTCCCCCCTCTTTTGGTGAAGGGGAGGAATATCTTCAGGGAGTGGGAGAGACAGGAGTTAGTCCCAGCTTTGGAAACCCCTCAGCTACAAAATGAGCCAGTAAGTATGTGAGAGGCTATTTCTGTATATACCTCACTCTGGCCATGGTGCTGTGTCACTGTGAGTTGGGAGTCTGTGTGTGTACATCATTGCCATTTCATGTCTGTGTGCATCTTCTGCAGACAAGCACCTCTGTAGAAACCTCAAGGGACCTGCGGACCATCATTTTAGTAGGAAGAAAAGTGTTTCCTGGGGTTATAATGCTATCCAATATCATAGTGGAAGAATTAAGGTCCAGGCCTGGGGGTAAACTGGGCAACCACAAAAATGTATTAATAAACCAGAACAGTTGTTCCAAGAACAGCCAATCTTAATCCCTGCCTTTATTTTTGGAAAAGTGACCATGTTGCTACATGGGAGAAAGGCGGGTGACTGTCCTTTGAAGGGGACATAGCAGCCCTTGTGGGCTATGCTGGCCTTCTATCTTCCTAGTAAGAGGTAACTGGAAAGGAAGGAAGAAGCAGCACTTGTTTCTTTTCTTCCACCTCCTCTTATATTTCCGTGAGTAGAGACTGAAGACTTTTAAAATCGATGATGTGGTGTGTATATGGGTTTTAGGTGACATGGATGGAACAGGAGGGGGGCGGTCCCATCATCTAGGAAGAGTACATAGGATCAGAGAAGTCTCAAATCAATTAATCAGGATAGTTTGGAAGAAAGGACATATAACAGGAACTTCCAAAGTAAGGAAACTAGATGATGAAGAGGGCTTCCTCCATTTCTATTGATCTGGGAAGAGTCCAGATGATCTCCTTCCAATCCCAGCCCAGACCTCTGGTGCTGCCAATTTTCAGAACAACAGCTGTTCCGGTTTGCTTAACCTAGCACTAAGTCCAGAGCAGGTAGTGAAAAATTCTTCTCACTTGGTTTGTTTCAGATTCCAAGACCTTGTATCTGAAGATGAAGAGACACAACCACAGAGACCCAATACATATACTGATATACCACGAAGGATTCACATAAAAATGCACATACAAGTATAACTATTTGCACATACACACACTTGTTTTAACAAACAAGAGAAAATGCCCTGCAGTAGTAAGCACCACCAGAGGCTACAGCGGTTCTTGGAGCTGATTTCTACAATTTCCATATCCTGCTGGGAATTTCAAGGTCAAGTGCCCCCGGTGGACACTTAGGAGAAACAGCTACAGACCAGGAATGTAATAAAGGGTAAAGGCTGTTGAATTTAAAACCTCTCAGCCTGTGAGAAAGCCACGTTTGGTCTGGATGAAGGCAGAAATCACTGCTCCTTGAAGGTAAGAAGAATTGATCCTGTCTTATGAGCAAGATTAATTCTGGAATTCACTCCACAGCATCTAACTAAGAGTGCGAAAACTCTTATGTGAAAATCTTATTTCTAAAATGGGAAAAACTGTCAAAATGCTTCCCTCTCACCAGAAGAGGGCACTCTGATATCCCACAACAGAGCAGAATGGGGATGGTTGGAGGCTACATTAAGATCTCCCCACTAGAACCCCTGAAGCTGCTTTAACTGCAGGGTAATGCTGTGTCAGGGTCGGGTAAAAGGGAAACAAACAAGGGTAGCTGTACTTGGTCTGCTGGGAGAGTTCTTGGCAGAGGCAGAAAGAGACAGGCTGCATGGCATAAGCCTATTCGCCTGATAGCTGTCCCTTCAAAGAAGGCCTTTAGCTATTTAACATGATATTCATTTATTTCCCACTGGAGGGAAAGGAATAGAGTACAGAGACCTGTTGAAAGTGTGATATTGAGGATGCAGCATGGAAGGCAAAAGACCCTAGTTCAAGGTCTACGACTGTGACCTCAGGCAAGTCATTTATCCTCTTTGAGTCTTAAATTTCCTCTTCACAAGGTTCTGGTGAGAATTAAAATGACACAATGTATGTGAGCACAAATGAAAAGCAGCTAAACAAATCTAAGATAGGACTTAAAAAGCATTTTATCAGCTTCCTCACACTCACAACCAAAAAGTAAAGCTGTCTATAGGAAAAGTGAGTGCAGGAGACAGAGGTAAGCACTTTGTGTCTCAAAGGCATGTGAGTGGTGAGTGTAATGCTGGTTTCGGAGGGAAGGAAAAAAAGAAGAAAGAAAAAAAAACCCACAAGGAACCGAATAAAGTATGTGGCTTCCCAGGGATAGGATGGGGCAACCAACCTTATCTCTCACGAGGTCAACTTTAGCACTCCTGGAAAAACACCAGTCAGGACTCTGGTCTTTTCTTGTAATGGTGTTATAGCTGGGGACAGAGCCAATCCAGGAACTCTCCCACCCTTCCCAGCTCTAGAGCACAAGTCTTTCAGCAGCGTTTGCTCTTGCCAGTACCCAAGACCCTCTAATTCTTTATCCTCTTACCTGAGTACTGCTGTGGCATCTGTGGTGGACTGCAGGGAGAGGGAGACTGAGGCATCTGGTACTGCTCAGAGCCGGGAGGCTGCAGAAACCCTACAGAAGGGCTGGGGGATGAAGAGAGTAGGGTTAAAGTGGCGGAGGGAGGGACACAGCTCCTGGCAACCAGCTGCTGCTTCCCAGGCCTCCCCTGTGGGAAGCAGAGGCAGCTTCCAGCCATTCCCAGACCAATTTGCCATGCAATTTCTAAAATCACTCATCAGTTCAAAGTTAATTATATATATTTGTACTTGATCATCTTTCAATTAGGAAGCTGCTAATCAGTGCTACAGATGGAATGTTAGTGACACATGCTCTTCCCAACAGTGTGGAAACACCAGACATATCCATGTGCACACATGCGCACGCGCGCGCGCACACACACACACGCGCGCACACACACACACATATTCTGAGAAACACGAAGTACCAAAAACAGACACACAGTGCTAGAGAGGGATGGGCAAAAAAGAACTAAGGAGGTGTGTGATTTAGGATGTTTACATAACAGCAGAGTTACCTAAAGAGAAGTGGGGAAAAATCCTCACAAACTCAAGATAAGGTGGAGACATACATACAAAAAGTAGTGAACATATACACTGAGAGAAATACACAGAAATACATATAGGCCCAGACTTGACTTCTAGTCCCAGCTCTACTTCTAACTAGCTGGTTGACTTTGAGTAAGTTTCTTAATCTCCCTGGCTGGAATTTCCTCATTTGTAAAAGAAGGGAGAAAAGGAAAACAAGAGGAGTGGATTAAATATTTCTAAGGTGTCTTCTACCTCTAAAATTCTATCAGGTATGACCTATACTAAGATATATATAAATAGATACACCATCTGAGATTCATCCATGGATATAGAGTTACATAGAAAAATTTACATATATATACTCCAATTTGCATCTTTTAATTTTTTTTTTTTTTTTATTTTGAGAGAGAGAGAGAGAGAATGTGCACATGCAGGGGAGGGGCAGAGAGAGAGGGGCAGGGGGAGAGAGCAGGCTATGCACTGTCAGTGCACAACCCCACTCGAGGCTTGATCTCACGAACCACGAAATCCTGACCTCAGCCGAGATCAAGAGTCAGCTAGGCTCAACCGACTGAGCCACCAAGATGCCCCCAAATTGCTTCTTTAATGATGAGCAATCTCTATCGTATAGTTCTAAATCCCACTGATTAGAAAAAACAAAAAATGGGGGAGATGATGAAGCCTCTGTCTTTGAAGCAGGAATTTTTTTCTGTTGATGAGCTCTTATTCACATGTCAAATCAAAAATGAGACAAGGAGAATGAATTTCCTCATATTCTACCTGCTTTAGGGCACACTGGAATCTCTACCCTTGCCCTTCTTTCTTAGGTCAGTGGAAATAGCTGCTGGTCTATGGCAGATGGGCCCTGACTCGCTGGGAGTCCTCACCTAGTACCGTTCTGCTGAGCCGGTGGGATCATGCTGTAGTACACTGGTACGCCCCCTGCTGGGAGTGCCCCTTGCACAGATTGGCTCGCAGGGACCAGCATGGGCTGCTGGAAAGGCGGCTGGACCACATTCTGCGAGTCATTACCCACTGGGACCTGGGTAGAGATGAGAAGAGAATGACCACTTGTACTCCTAATGAGTTCATCCAGACAATGGCCAAATAAGTCATCACTAGACTAGGACACTAACTTCCTTCCCTACCTTTTGAGACTCCTCCTACTCACCTCATCTGCCTAAAGAAAATACATACAGACCTATCTCCCTTTGGGCATCTGATGCAGAGAAAGGAGCCTGATTTCCTTTAGATCTTACTTTTCTGGGCCATATACTCATTTGCATGGCTGTATAAAGACCAAACAATTTAAGTAAAGACTCTTCTCAGAATCTTTGGGCTTTCTCTCAGAGGAAAAACACCTACAAATTCTAAGGGGAAAGTGAACAGTATTTTAGTGTTGGGGTTGTCACACTGGCTAACGTGGGAGACTGTCTTCCTTTTCCTCATCCCAAGGACTGGGTGATCTTTCCCAGTACAGAATGTACCCACTTGGTAAGAAGGCAGTGGAGTGTACTGAACCACCAGGCCTTGCATCTGGCCCCCCATGCTGCTCCTCTGGTTGCTGAGCAGGCCCTGGTTCTGTGGCTGCTGGACCCCAATCATGCCTTGGTAAGCCGCCTGCTGCTGGTTAGGCATCATGGGCTGTAAACCTAGGGACGGGCAAGACACAGAAGACATTAGCTTAGCATGGTCTCAACAATGTTTAGGAGGTCACATTCTCTCAGTAATTTCCCTTCTCCTGTCTATTTTACCTTTTCTTTTTCTGAAGATCCTGGGTTCCTTCTGGGACTAATCATTCCTGCTGTTCTTTTTTTTTTTTTAAACAAGGAAGGTACTACTCTCTTTCCCAGTCTCTGCCCTTCCCCTATTCACTGCCTTCTTACACCAGCAGTTCCTCTTACCAGGCTGCTGGGATGGCTGAGGCAGCTGTTGACCACGTTGGGGGCTGTAGGCCACCGGGTGAGAGAGAGGTCGATATTGCTGGTTGGAGTTAGGATACTGTCCAGGGGGATAGTAAGAAACCTGGATCTATGGTGAGAGGAAACAGATATGTGAGAGGGGCCCTTACATTCAGCCCCAACATCCCAACTATGAAATACATCAGGGTAAATAGCCAGAAATCTGTAGAGATATTTGGACCTGTAATTGCAGAATTCATATACCAGTATGAAACAGAACTGGAAGGATTTATGTTATAGAGAAAGACGACCTTCCGACTAGAAAGACAACTCTCAAATGCAAGGTGAGGTAATGGAAGTGGGGATAGGTACGTCCTCGGCTCTAAACTAGAGGAAGAAAGAAGGATCGTAATCGTGGACAAACTCAATTAGTGATTTTAGCTGGGAGCCCATGCTGCTCACCTGTTGAGGGGGCTGCATGTAGCCCTGGGGCGGCAGGACTTGCTGAGTAGGAGGCGCATGGCTAGAGGGGGAATAGTTGGACGTGGGGAGGGGCTGTCCTGTAGAAGCCATGATGAAGCTAGTCTGCTGAGGGTGCTGGGAGATAAGCTGGGGCTGGAACAGAGCTGAGGATGGGTCAGCTGCTTCAGTAGAACCTTGACGGCTAAGGCTCATTTGTCCAAAGGGGTTGCTGAGGTCATCTGCCTGTTGAGAGAGCAAGGGAGACTCAAGGACTGAGGTCATATCAAGCCCCAAATCTTTGGCTTCAACACAAAAACAGACAGACAGACAGCTATAGCAACCCCCTCTAAAGCCTTCCTTCCTTACACCAATTTGGGACACTCCTGCCTCCATGCCCTAGGAGGCGCTTTTTAGCCCTAAGCTTCTATCATGTGGTGTTTTAAATTGCTATGAACTGGGGGTGCCCGGCTGGCCCAGTTGGTGAAACGTGCAACTTTTGATCTTGGGGTTGTGAGCTCAAGCCCAACATAGGGTGGAGAGATTACTTAAAAATAAAATCTTAAAAAAAATTGCTATGAACTGAACAGCTGTGTAAAGCCCAACTCCAGAACCGGACTCCTTACCACATAACAATAGCCATGGTGACTCTGATCTTTATTAGAATTGGTCCTAGAGAGATGGGAGCAACAATACAACTTTCTATATATATATATATATATATAT
>NW_024412413.1:58863930-58953994 GCF_014898765.1 Herpailurus yagouaroundi | reverse complement strand
GTGGCTCCCCAGCTTTGCCTATGCAGCGAAAGGACTGGTGGGCTCCCCCTCCTGCTGCTTATCTCCTTACTCCCTCCTCTTGAGGTCATTTCCACCTCTGTTCGCTGACACTTGCCTAGAGTTCTCCTGCCCTTCAGGAACTACTTCCAATTCTCACCTCTGAAAGGAGGCCAGGCTGAGTGGCCAAGGTGAAGGGCAAGGAGGCTGACAGGCTAGTTCTGTAATTGCCTCCTCGCTCAGCCTTCTTCTCTAAGCAGCAAGAGGGATGGTGTTCTGCCTCTCACTTGTATGATGATAGGTTAGAATTTGTTAGCTTCCTCGTTCCTTCTGCTTCCCGGACGGTAGTTGACACACACACACATGCACACACACACGCAGAGCAGGACTTCTTTTGAAAGAGGAACTAGTAGAAAGAAAAGGCAATGCTTTCCCGTGGTTTCACTTAATTTTCAGGAATCTGATCTTCAAGTTAGCTGTTCTGCTACCTTAGTGAGCAGGAATAGATGATAAGAGGACTGGATTGCAGATAATTTTGAGGTCTACATTCCAAAACTTTTCAGAATGGAGATATAGGCGGAAGGAAAGGGGATTCTAGTGAAAAATTAGAAGGGTGTGGGGTGCCTGGGAGGCTCAGTTGATTGAGCAGTTGACTTTTGGTTTCAGCTCAGGTCATGATCTCACGGTTCATGATTTCAAGCCCTGCATCAGGCTCTGTGCTGACACAGTGCACAGACTGCTTGGGATTCTCTGTCTCCCTCTTTCTTGGCCCTTCTCCCACTCGCTCTCGATCTCTCTCTCAAAATAAATAAATAAACATTAAAAAAACCAAAAACCAGACAGGTGTGGTTAACACAAAATTAAAAATAATCAGGGCTCTGATAACCATGATAAAAGTTATCAACTATGGGGCGGGCGCCTGGGTGGTTCAGTCGGTTAAACACAGAGGACTCTTGATTTCGGCTCAGGTCATGATCTCAAGGTCATGGGACTGCGCCCCAAGTCAGGCTCCTCGCAGAGCATGGAGCCTACTTGGGATTCTCTCTCTCTGCCCCTCCCCTGCTCATACTTTCTTTCTCTCTCAAAATAAACAAACATTAAAAAAAAAAAAGATGTTAAGTTAAAAAAAAAGTTATCAACTATGAGGTGGATCAGGTCTTCATAGGATTTGTAGCTAGGGTACAAACAATTTAAACAGCATGTGCTATGCCGCGGAAATGGAGCTTTTTTTTTTTAAAAATATAAAATAACACAGTAACATAGGGGAACATTTTAAGTTTGGACCGATGATACCAAACAAATCTGCAGCTGTGTTTTTACCTTCAAAGGAAATGACAGAAAACCATCCTATATGGGATAAACTGGGTTCTTCAGACATATCCAGGGAGGAGGAGGGATGAAAGATGCACACAGTAGAAAGACAAGGAGCCCAGGTTAGAGCAATATCCAATTCTGTACCTCTCCCGAGACTCAGGGGAACCAGCGCTCCTCTCTGTCTTACATTTAGGCATCTTTTGATGCCACAAGTGCTGGGATGAGGCCGCCAGAATGGAACATAGCTCAGCCTATGCCGGCCCTTTGCTCAAGAAGATATGCCTTTTAACATGGCCCTCCAAGAAGTACAGCTGCTTTGTCCCAGACGGACCCACAGACATACCACACATGGACACGACAAAAAGGGGAAAGGAGTTTATACCATGTTGTACTGCTGGGGCGGAGAGACTGGCAGAAGGACTTGGGGACAGGAGCCTGGAGAGAACTGAACAGGCTGCGGAGAGGGCTGCAGAGCTGGGACTGGCTGTGGACCAGCAGAGAGGCATGTGGAACAGGGAAGAGAAAAGGGAAGTGCAGGGAGAGGCAGGGGGAGGGAGGGCACAGGTGGGGAGGGAAAGGGGAGGAACAACAAGGTTAATCATAAAAAAATGTCACATGAAGAGCAAGGCTGCTGAGCAGACTGGAGACCAAGCCCAGGACAGCCTGTGGCTTTCGCATCCGCATCGGCGACAGATACGCAATCTCTCCTATCAGGAGAGGCCTGCTGCAGTGCGCACTCCACCCATTAGCTACTCAGAACTCTGCAGTCGTTGAGAGCAATCTTAGGACTCTCAGAGCCGGTGTGTCTGCTGCCTGATTTCAAACACGGCTTTTCCCAAAGCATTTTTTCTGAACATATGATCCCTGGGGAGCACGACCATAACCCTCCTTGAATGCCCACTTGAGAAGGGATTCCTGCTTTTGTAGGAGGGGTCATCCAAGGTCTGGCTCAGCTTTCCCGGCCACACTCCTGATTTCACACCACAGCTCTCCTGGAGGAAGAGCTCATTCACAAGGATTGTCTCCCTCCCAAGGGTACAGAAGGAAGTAAGAGCCAGTTTATGCCCAGTTCCAGCTACTTCCTCCTGCTCCATGATTGTTCTGTGCTCCTCCAGGCTGTGAGGGCAGTATGAAAAATGCCTCCATAAGCAAACAGGGAGGGATGTAGAATAAAATATAAATAGCCTTGCTTTAGATTTTGTTCCTTTATCCCTTCACTAGCCTCAAGCAGGAGGATTTGTTTATTAGGAACATGATGTGTTCTAAACCAACTAATGGGGAGTTATTTTTTTTCTCTCTTCTTCCCCTCCAGCCATTTCAATCACTTCTCCTGGAGAATCGGTTCTCTAGCTGTAGCCCCTGGTGGTAGATGAGGTGGGAGAAAAGGAGAGAGGCTACGAAGAGAGGGGAAAATAACATTTTATACGTTATCTCATTTACATACATATCTCATTACAGACTCACAGTAATCCACAGGGAGACAGGATCGCTTGTATTTGCAGTTAAGGTAGTAAGGCTCAGAGAAATTCAGTCACACGTCCAGGATCACACATCTAATGTGGCAGAGCTGGGATGGGAACCTAGTTCTGCCTGACATATTCTTCCCACTCCACTCTTAACAGTAGGGAGCGGGTGAAGGAAGAAGTTAAACAGATTTACACATTGTTTTGTTTGTATGATTCTCCTCCCTCCTTCCAAATTTAGAGTATTAAGAGGTATCAGGGACCAAGGTGTCAATATGGTCTTTTGCCATATACTTCCGGGAGACTCTTTCATAGAGGGGACTAGCAGTTCTAGAGGCAGAGTCCGGGAATTAGAAGACCTCCAAAACAGAGAAAGCTCCTGATACCTGAAGTTTGTTGAAAATAAAATGTAAGTCATCTTGGTTAAGAAAAACCTCCTGAGAATCCACTGTGAGACTGGGGGAGACATTACCGCAGCCTTGATAGACTCCCAGCTCTCCTGGCATGCCCATGTTCTGTGAGCCAGTGGCATTTCAAATGCAACTGCTGGCCAAGCTGCTCAGCATGAGCTCCTTGTGCTGGTAGCTTTTAAACACGTGTTCTATTACCCTGATCCTCTCCTTCCTCTTGGGGAAGGGTCTACTATGCTTCAGATCTTACATCCTTTGGGGGAGAAGGGGTAGCCATAGGTACAGCTGCCTGTTTTCCTCACATTTCTTACACATTTGAGTAAAAAGTAAAGAGGGAAGAAATGATGCTCCTCTCGTAGGCCTCTTTTGACTGAAGAAGAGTAGTGGTAAAAGTATGTGTCTCAGTGCTATTTTTAGGTTTTTCCACCACTACCCTCAGCGATAGTTCTCAGACAGTCTCAAACACCAGGGCTAGGGAGCTTCCGAAATACCATGAGGAAGCCAAAGACTGGCCGTGAGGGATACGACTGCCACCTGCTGGTGAATTCTGGGCTAGATCACTGGCTCTGGGCTGCCTGACTTGATTCCCAGAGGACTCCTCCTTTCCAAGTGGTCCACTCTACCTTAGGTAAACACAGCAAAAGGTAGCCACTGGCCCTTTAATTCTCAACCTCACCCCTTGGTTTTACATAGGGAGGTCTGCTCTGCTCGGACAGCGGAGGCCTGCCAGGAAGGAAAAGTTTAACATAGTTTCTAGCACTGTCCCCAGGCCTTGGAACACAGAGCTTTTCTTGCTATTTCTCCGAAAGGAAAACCTTTAGAGTCAGCACGGTGGCATGTATGTGTGTGTGGTTCCTTCCTTCATCCCTGCACTGTTGCAAACCATTTGTGAAACTAAACAATAAATATGCTGGGGCTCAGCACCTTGAGACTGGAGAGCCACCAGTCCTGAGAGGGAAAAAGAGAAAAAAACAAAGAAAGAAAAAGGCAATAGGAAGAAGAAGGGATAGAGAGAGAGAGCGGAAAGTGGAGAGGAAAAAAAAGAAGGTATAAACAGTGGGGTGGCGGAGGCGCCTGGGTGGCTCAGTCCGTTAAGCGTCCAACTTTGGCTCAGGTCATGATCTCACGGTTTGTGGGTTCGAGCCCCGCGTCGGGCTCTGTGCTGACAACTCAGAGCCTGTATCCTGTTTTGGATTCTGTGTCTCCCTCTCTCTCTGCCCCTCCCCCACTCTCTCCCTCTCTCTCTTTCAAAAGTAAATAAACATTAAAAAAATAAATAGTGGGGTGGTGGTAGTATATTAGTCACCATCATTAAGTGCTTCAGGGACACCAAAACTTAACCAGGAAAAGATCTTTTAGTTTGGAGTCTGTGATCACAGTTAACATTAAGAATGGATTTCTGAGGAAAGAGAGATCTCCAATCTATAGGGCCTAACCTAGTACTATGCCTCCTGCAGGAGATCAGTCAATATCAATGACTGACTCACAGAACCTCATGATCCAGAAGCAGGGCCAGAATCTGAGTAAAAGTTTGGGATTTAGGGCCAGACACCTAGACATTCTAACATTTTTTCAGTCCCAAATGGTTATTCTAGTGCTCTCTTTATTCCTTTCCCACTCTTGTCTGTTTCTAGATATGGATGGAAGTAGGAGGCAGATGAAGACTAAGACGGAGAAAAGGGAGGAAGACTGTATTAAAATACACACATTTTAGAAAACTCAAACACTGGGACCTTAGAAAACTGAGGCACACACAGAAACACAGTGAGATACCCAGAGAGAGAGAGGTGTACCCATTTATAGGTCTGAATGAAGACACAAACGGAATGCACACACGTGTGCCACACCTCTGTACGGAGTGAGGTAAGCTGACATGAATGAGACTTAATGAGATAGATGGTGATCAAGCAAGAACAAAAGTCAGAACTCTAGAGAAACTGACTTAGGGGCCAAGATAAAGGCCTGGAATGATCTGCATGTGGGTTACATTAAGACACAAAGCAGGGTTTCCTAGATGATTACAATATCAGAATGGGGTAATACGGGGCCATCCTGGGGTCTTTGCAGTCTAGTTTCCAGTTCCTGAGGTGTTAATGCTTGTGATTTGCTTCTTTTACCTATGGAAGAGATAGAGCTGATGCCAAGCTGAACTAAGCCCAGAAGCGAGGGAGCCTGGGAGGTGCAATGAGAAGAACTGTAGCAGTAGAGTGCAGACATACGGGCTTTCTGACTGGCAGAGACCACCGCCAGACATACCCCAGGATACAGGATGGACTCCACTCATGAGCAGCTCTGCTCAGAGTATCAGGGAGACCTGAACCTACAACACTGATGTCCCAGTTTAGAATAGGCTCGGATTCTGATGCTGAAGACTTGTGTGATCTCTACAGAAAGGAAACTTCACGCAAACCCTACTTGATATTAATATCTACCAGTCCAGCAACAGAAGGAGAAAGAGCTCTTTCGTGGCATGGGAAACAAAGACAACTTTGGGGGGGATTGTGCCTTATGGCATATGTATGGAAGGGGTCTTGAGTAGATTTCATTTTCTCAAACCCCAATCCATAAATATGTGTTTGCGGGTCAACAGTCATATGAATACATCCAGCTGGTTATGGTGAGAGCCATGATTTTTTTCAAGCTCCATATATGGATGCAGTGAACAAAATCGCCTTGCTAATTACACAGGATGTAGAGGGAGATGGGGTACAGCAGAAATGTGGAATGGGGTAAAAGATCCCACTGGCAATTCTCAGGAAGAAAAGGAAGAAACAGAAGGCAAAAAGCTCCCAGGCTGACTCTAAGAGCACTTTGGCCAAACCCTTACCTTACTCTTCTCTCCCCACAACTAACAAATAAGAAACGGGGGAGCGAGTGGCAGGTCTCCAACAACAGATCTTTCCTGCCACCCACAGCACAACAGACATGACTGTACTTCCAGAGCTTGCTTGAATCAGAGCGGAGGGGCTCTGCTGGTGACTCACCTGTGAGATCATGTGATTATTCAAGGGTGGCTGTTGCTGAGGCGTGGGTGGGAGCGCAGGAAGTTGCTGCGGCTGTGGCTGTGGCGGCTGCTGCTGGGCAGTACAAGGGAGAAGGCCCCGGACAGACTGGGATGAGGTGACCTGGTTGCACACTTCTGGGGCACCTAGCGCCAAACCTAAGGCAAAGAGGAGACCCACCAAGAGTTGTAAGCACCAGCCGTGAACATGCCACCCTTGGACATGTAGGGTGCTACTCCTGCTCTGCTGTTTCTCTTCACTTCCCTTCTGTCCATTTCCCCCACTGTCTTGGGAAGATCCGTAAATGAGCACAGATATGAATGAGCAGCTGCCCTGCTGATGGGAGTCCTCATCTTAGCAGGTGTCTGTTCCCCGGGAACAGTAAACACCGCACCCGTCGATACTGGATTTTGGAATTGAACAAAACGTGAGGCTGACAAGCTGCCTCTGCTGAAGTACCGAGAACCTGTCCAACATGACCAGACAGCTGAGAACATGACTGTCTGCTTCCTGGGAAGGTATAGATTCCCAGTCCTGTAAGAGACCTGGCTTCTCTTGGATTTCTCCTCAACTTGCAGCATTTCACAGGAGTTGCTGAGAAGGCAATCTGGCCTTTCCAAGCACTTGCCTGTACACACACATACGCACAACTGTCACCCAACTATTCTTCCCACTTCCAGGCTCTCCAAGTCATGCACGCATTCACACAAAATACTTCTACTAAGTATCTGCTATGTGCTAGGCATTGTATAATGAACTGAGGACTCAAAGGTGAAGAGAACACAGTCCTTTCCCTTAAGCAGCACAGGATCTTCTGAAAGGAGATGGACGTTCACACAGCAATTATGATCTGATAAGGATAAGGGATGCATCAGTGATATGAACAAAGTTGTACGGAAGCAAAGATGAGAAAGCAGTAACTCACTTAAACAGGAAGTGGGAGGAGAAATGGATTTGCAGGAATGAATAGAAGGCTTGTTAGACCAAGGAGGGATGAAGCTAATATCATATTCAAGAAATGGCTGGAGGGCCAGAGGAGGAAGGATATTTGGGAGTAAGACTGAGATGGCAAACTGGGGTCAGGAAGCAACGCTACATTAAGTCATTCGGATTTTATTATGCCAGGAATGCAGAAACATGAATGTTAATTTTAAGAGACGACTGACACGATTAGATCTGTGTTTTAGACTAGTAAACCGGTTCTAAAAGGGCTGAGGGTGGAGCAGGGAAACCAGCTTGGGGGCTAGCGTCATACCTAAATAAAAGAAGATAAAGGCCTGGATAAAGGCAGAGGCAGTGGGGTTAGAGAGGAGGTAACAGAGAAGGCCATCAGAGACCTAACAGAGGCAGAATCTTCACCACTACTGATGTCTTCTGAGGACAAAACCTACAGAACTTCTGGGATGAGATGCAAGGATTCTTCAGAGATGGGAGGAGGGTGAAATGGAGGCCCACTGGGTATAAAGAGCTAAATACCCCCTGCTAAGAAAGAGTACAACAGGAATAAATGGAGGAGGTTACATTGCACATCAGGAGAGCTGAAGGGTGGTTACAGGGCTGGCATGTGGAACATATGCTCCTCCTCAGTGACTGGGCTCCAGGGAAGCAGCCACAGCATCTCTTGCAGTTGTGGCCTATCGGTTGCTACCAATTAATTACAAACAGCTCAACTCCAAAGGTTCCTTCTGCTCAACCAACCCTCTTTATAATCTCAGAGGCCACAGAATGAAAGCAGTATCATTCTCATCTTAGCATATAACTTGAACTTGGGCTGACAGGGATGTCCAACCTTGGTCAGAAATAAGATAAAATAATCTAATCGCAACCTTTTATTTATTTATTTTTCCAATTAGGAAAGAAGGTTTGAAAGAAAATCGGAGAGAGGAATCAAAAAACAGGGGATCCAAGAAATCAAATTTCTCCTCATCTGGCTATGTTAGCTTTCCAGGACACTATACTGTGAGAAATGTTTTGTTAGAAGTAAATATCAGTGATTTAAAAAAAAATTTTTTTTTAAGTTTATTTATTTTTGAGACAGAGAGAGACAGAGCATGAACGGGGGAGGGTCAGAGAGAGAGGGAGACACAGAATCGGAAGCAGGCTCCAGGCTCTGAGCTGTCAGCACAGAGCCCGACGCGGGGCTTGAGCTCATGAACCGCGAGATCATGACCTGAGCAGAAGTCAGACGCTTAACCGACTGAGCCACCCAGGCGCCCCTCAGTGATTTCTTTTTAAACATTTATTTATTTTTGAAAGACAGAGAGAGACAGAGTGTGAGTGGGATAGGAGGAGACAGAGAGGGGAACACAGAATCCGAAGCAGGCTCCAGGCTCTGAGTTGTCAGCACAGAGCCTGATGCGGGGCTTGAACCCATGAACCGTGAAATCATGACCTGAGCCGAAGTCAGGTGCTTAACTGACTGAGCCACCCAGTGCTCCAAACATCAATGATATTTTAGAGGAGACAAGCAAGAAATGATGAGTATGACACTGAAGGACAGAAGCTGTAGTACCTGGCCTGGAGATCCTTCCTGCACTGCCACCTTTACTGCTCCCGATGCTGTCCCCTCGGGTGAGGATAGAGATTCCACTGAAGCTGCTGGCTTTGGTGACAGGGGGCCGCATGCTCCGGACAGAGCCATCAGAGTCTGTGCTGCTCCAAGGCCGTGGCTCCAGGGATTTGAGTTCGCTGTCTGTGCTGCTTTGGCGGCTGCTTGAGGTTCGGCTCAGCCCCTCACGGTTCCCCCTGCAGAGACCACAGTGGTCAGAGCACCCCCCACCTACCACTTCGGCAGAAGGGCTAGGAGAGAGTTCATTTCTATTCCTTCGATAACAAAGAAGGGGTGAGGGTTGGGAGGAGGATGGACACTGATTTCTTGTTAGTTGGCTGGCCAACCAAGACTTGCTGGGAGCAGACAGAACAAGATCCAGTACAGTAACAAAGAGCACAGAGGCAAATCTGGAAGACAGTGCGCTGGCAGCTAATTCAATATGAGACCAGAGGTGGATGGGAAACCATATACATGATGCTGAGATTGGCTGTGGTCTCTTCCCCTGCCCCCGCAGGGATCCCACACATGCAGGAGATAGTGGGGAGCAGAGGGGTACCACCTCCTTCTAGGAGTTCTTAAGACAAAAGGACTCCTAGAAGCTACTATTGCTAGAAGGCAGGGGTAGCCAATGACATGGATAAATATAACAGGTCTTCCACATAACATGTGTCAAAGCCAGCAGAGGTACCACTTTTCCAGGGGTGGGAAGAGGACTATATTCATTAACGGGTCATTCTGGAAAACTCAATCTGATAGTCTAAAATTGACCCAACCTGTTTTGTGGCAATTCTGTGATGGTATCTACAAACTACTGGTTCCAGGGTCTCTAAGGGCTAAAGTCTTCAACATGATCAAGTAAATATGCCCTTGGGACCCAGGATGGCAAGGAGTAGGGGGCTCACTGTGCGCACCTGCCACCATATTAATAACTCTATTGCCCCAGGCAAGGCACAAGGCTATTGAGAAGAGGGACTCCTCCTCTCTTATTTTTCTCAGGAAGCATCAGGGTTATCCTGATGCTGTAATCACTGCCTAGGATCATAAACAGTTGTCCTCAAGACAGATGGGGTTGACCTAAAAACCCTAAGTCTTACTGAGCCCTTACTGCTTCTTAATAAGCAACCAAGAACCAGGAATTTTCCTTTCATATCTCCCACCCCCAATAAGTTCTGAACTAAAGAAACCAAAGGCAACAATTACAAAGGTTTTGGTATATATACTGGGGAGCAGGTGAGCAAAAATCATAGTAGCTTGGGTTCCCTCCTTTGCACTACCATCCCACCTAAAGCAAATACAAACGCCATCCAATCCCCTTAGTTTCAAAGACACGAGGCTCAGAGTTATTCTCATTAAAAAAAAAGGTGTTTTCTTATGAGGGTAATATTGAAGAAAATACCTTTCTTTATTAGAATACCTGCTCCAAAGGTACTGTAGGGAAAATGGGCAAAAATAAAGACTAGGGTCACTATTTTAAGTTTTGGTCAAGGCAATCATGGTGGGCTAAGAACAAACACACTGGCATAGCTGGCTAGGGACATGCTAATTCTTCTCCGAATCCCATATATATATATAATTTCAGTGCTTCTCTCTATGTAAGAGTAGAGAACTGGAAAATATCCCTGTCTCCCTAAAACTGTATCCCTTTGTCTTGGGAATGTCAAAAGTAGAATGGGAAACAAGAAAGAAACATAAATCAGGGGCTCTCCAGGAACAAAACCAGACCTGAAGTGAGAGCCAATAGCTCTGACTCAATGGACAAAGGCAAGCCTACTGAGAGGACTCAATAAAGATGTGACTGTTTATGGGGCAGCGAATACAGCAGTGGCAATGGGTGAGATTAGAACTTGAATTTTACAAGACAAGTCCTAATGGACTTTTACACCTAAATCAAACACAGCACTATCTTTTAGGACAATTCTCCCATTAACTTTCTCTTTCTACTAGAGGTAAACAGTGAATGAGTCAACTTTAAATCAAACACCCTGGGAAGCTTGAGCCAAAGTGGCAGCACTTCTGTACTCATCCAGTTCCCCCAAGACGATGATGGCCAAGTGTTCGAAATGTGGCTAGTCTGATGGTCTAGCCAGGGTTCGTACACTACACCCCCAAGAGTTAGGGAATCTGAGTTGTGTATTGGCCAGGAAAGAGATCAGTTTTTCTTCTCTACAACTAAACCATGTCTTTCCACTTCACTAAACATAAGGCAACTAGGGAAAACTCCCAGACTCAGTTCTAAGCCCTGGATTGGGCTATGTGTGTGTGTTGGAGAGATAGGGGTACAGGACAGAGAGCATTCACACTTCATACTCCTGTAAAATCAAAGCTGACCTAGCTTTCATGAGTAGATTTATGATGGTGAAAAGTTCAGTTTATCAGGTCTGAAGAGTGGGTAAGGAGGCCTGTGTTAAGAGGTGACAGTAAATGTCAGTAATGGCTTATTTATCAAATGGAATAGAATCTTCCAAAGAACTAGGAAGTTGCCCTAGTTATTGCCAAAGTGGATGATGGAATGTGGTATATCAGTATTTGTGTCATACACTTGGGAAGAAAGGTATAAAGCAGTTAGAGAAGACCAGCTTCTCATCACTAGAATTCTGGACTAGTACCCAAATAGAAGATACCCCCTTCAGAGTCCATGGAATTGCATATTAGATGACCTAGATCTTTAGCCAACACATAGTATGGAAAGCAGCAGCTTACAAGGAGATATGGATAGGACAGGGTTATACCTGCTCACTAGATCCTTGGAGCTATTATCAGCACAGTCTGATGTAGTTCAATGCTCCACAGCACTGATAAGGGCATCGTTCTTAGCAGTGAATCTGAATTAGGGTTCCAAATGGAACACTACTCAGAGAGGAAGGGGTGATATTTGTAGAGAGCTGGTGTGGTGTGGTGAAATAACACTGGAAAAAGAGTCCCAGTTTTGCCACTAATAGCCACATAAACTTAGGTTAGCTACTTAATTTCTCTGCTTTTGTTTTCTTTCTTCCGTGTAAACCAGCTTACCAAATCAGGACACTGAGAAATCTGAATCAGATACAGTATACTTTGGCAACCATAAAGCCCTGTGCATTAGCATGTGCAAAGAAGTTCGCTTAAAACTCCTGTTTATTACAGATATTCTGGGATGATTCATGACCTTGAAGTATACAATATGGAACAGGAATTTATTTATTTTTTTTGGGGGGGGGGATCTATTTTGACCACCATGAACAATGCAGAGCCTTTACTGCCTAAGGGCTTTCCGATGGACCTCAGGGTGGGATGGTCTAGGAAAAAGAGTTCAGAGATATGGGAAAGGAGATAACGCCCCCCTTCAAAGAATGAGAAATCTTGTGATCCAAATTTCTATGTGGTCTGACTAACTTTAGAAAGGACAGGGGGGAAGGGACAATTGAAGTGCTGGGAATGAGAGCTCTGACTAATCTCAGTTCCCATCAAGCTTAGGATTCAAAAAGAAAGAAGCCCTTTGGAATGGGTTAGACCTGAAGCCTAGTATTGAATACTCAAGTTTTCTCTACTCTATAGTTGTCCTATCGGTAAAATGGGAAGAATATACTTAAACTCAGTTGGTACCAGATAGGGTCCTAATGAAGTGCTTCTCTCATCACCACATTGTGTGATTCTCTACAGTAGGACTGAGAGACTAAAATGAAAGGGAGATTCTCATGACTGCTTTGTGGAAAATGGGAGAATATTAGGCCTAAAGAAGTTAATACAGCAGCTTTCACCAATGTTAACAGCAAGTCATGGGCAGTCATATAAAAAAGATATGCTCTAAGTCCATTCTAAGGAAGAGAAGTCTTTTCTGAGGTCATCTTACACATTATGTTGTCCCAAAGAGAAAACTGCATAGACAGAGATGTTTGTATGTGTTTTTATATGTGTGTATGTGTGTGTGTTCTATTCTTTCTTAAAGACATAAAACATTCCCTACACTGGGTCAGGGATAAGCTCTTTACACCTTTCATAGCAGAAAACGTAGCCAGAAGATACCCATTCTTTTACCTTAATATAAATACATGTTGAAATCCTCCCCAAATGCCCAATTCCAGCAACTTCTGGAAATGAGCAGTTCCTATCCCAGACACACCTATTTGGTCCCCTTCACCACCTATCCACGACTTAAAATGAGATCAGCAACAACAAAAATAAAGTCATTGAGCAGGAGCCATTTCTTTTTTAATCGGGAAAAATATCCAATGTTGCAAAAACCACAAAGTGAATTATTCCACAAGCAGCCATGCATGGAGCAAACTCACTCCGCTGAAAAGATTACAGCAAAACAAAAACAAAACAAAGAAGAGAAAAAAAAAAAAAAAACAAACAATGACAAGGAGAGATATAGATCACACAGAGGTACCTAAAAATCTGCCTTCTCTTGTGAGAGCTAGAAGAAAAGGCTTCTTTGGAGAGTCTGTTGGTTAACATCAAAGAAAAGCATCATTACAGGATTATATTAACCTCACTGACAAAGCTCAATGAGAAGCAGGGAACATGCTAAGTGGTACTAACCTGATGTCATTTAGATATCCGTTCTGGCCAGTCTAGGTGAAGGGGAGAAAACGGAAAATAACTTATAAGAAAACAGCATGGCATAACCGAAAAGGGTGTCCGTGATGCTATGAATACCCAAGGTCCTCAAACCACGCTCACCCCCCAACAGGGAGAGAGGGAGCAGGGACAGGATGACCCACACCCACACACCCAATCTGACCTCTCACCTTTAGTGGGAAAGAGCATTCAGTGTTTTTAGCCTTCCCACAGAGTGTTTAAAAAGAGACGCTGATAAAAGTGGGAGTATGGAAAGGAGGAAGAGGAAAGTATTAACCTATTATTTCCTTTTTAGTTCTAAATTTATTCTCCCTAAGAGGTAAAGCTGAGCATAATAATTGGTGTGCTTGGTCCTAAAGAGTGTGATCAAGGGAAGGGAAAAGGGAGACAAGAGAAAGAAATTTAGTTTGTTTTTGGAAGTCATCCTCAATGACTATTCCATTTCTATCCTCCACACTGGCCAAAATGAAAGACATTCTGACCTGAGACCCAAGGAGAGTAAGAAATTGGGGAAGCAGGTACTTTTTCGGAGCCTAGAAAAAATGAAAGAATTAAAAGCCTGCAACATTCCTTTTGGGGATCATTTCCTGACAAAGCCACTGAGCTGAGTGAAGTGAGCATTATGATGCACTCCCAAGCCTTAGAAAAAGGTACCAAGAGTGTCCAGCTGCTGAGCAGAGTGGGCTCCGTGCAGACCAGAGCCTAAGTGGGGCAGCTCTCCCAGTACACAGCTCAGGCTCCAGAGAAGGTTGCAGCGGCAGCATTTCCATCCAAACACCCTTCTTGCCACTTCCCTTTCTTGTTGGCCTGCCTCTTCCTCCCATTTGCCCCTACCTACAACTCCACCCTTAATCAGCTCCCTCTGACTGGCCAGGTTCCTCTCCACAAGGGAATCTCGAGTATGGTGGGCTTTGGACATGTTTCCTTGTCTAGACCTTCTGAGATTCCTGATGCTTTTAACACAACAAGAGTTAGGAAGTGCTGAAATGAAAAGTGGTAAATCCACAAGGATTTAACAAAGAATACATAAATTAGTAGAGGCTTGAGAGACTGGAAATCAGGAGAAAAAAGGAGAGAAGAGCTAACTGTGATTTTGTTACAGTTGTACACACTTATGTTCTGGTGTTCCTAATTAGCCCCAATACCTTATTAAAAGCTACTTGTGCTTTCAGAGGCTCTATGGCTTTGCTAATGGCTGGCATGGTGGGACAGTCATTTACCATGTGTCAGGGAAGCAGAGCAGCACATCACAGATAGCTATACTATGATATCACTGGTACTTCCTAATCTGAAAAGCCCAGAGCAGAGCAAGCTATTGAGAGGTGGTTTACTTTAGGGGTTAAGTTTAGGTGGTTTACTTTAGGAGCCAGACTGCTTGAGCTCAAATATCAACCCTTTCACTAACTAGAGCTCTGATCTAAGATTACTTAACCTTCTATGCCTCAGTCCCTCATTCATAATGAGGAAAATAACATAACCTACCTCAAAGACCTAGTGTGGATTAAATACATTTATGCAGAGTGCTAAGAACAGTGTCTCAAAGATAGTAAGCACTATATAAATGTTTGTTATTATCATCCACCAACCTGCTCTGTCCACAACTTAGGGTCATCGTCGGCCACAGCCGACGTCGGTCACAGCCAAGTGACCTCTCTCCTCTCATTCCACCCAACTGGTTTGCAGGTAAAGGCAGAGGACCCTCTTTGGGCTCTGGTTGGATAATCTGGAGGACAGACTTTTTTCTGACTCAGAATGGAAGTCTATATAACAGAAGGTAAGATGATTCCTTCTCCTTGGTCAGGAGGTTTGTTGTGAATCTGTCCCCACTGAGGATCCTTGGAACACTTGGGTCTCCTGAGACAATGGAACACGTTCATAGAGGAGTTCAGTTTTCTTGAAGTCAGAGACAATGTTTTTCTGAGCTAGGTGATGATGGAGAGATAAATGTATTTTTTGTATTGCTGACGGAGGGGAGAGTGGGGAAATGAGAGGAGAGTAGTGTTCACCGAAGTATATTGATTAGAATTGGCCATCTTTTGATTACAAAGGTAGGCTGGCTCTTCCTCCTTTGTTTGCTAATTTGACTGTAAGACAGTGCTGCTACATTTTCTGGAGATCTGTTCCTCTCTTGCTTATCTACAGCCTTTCCTGAATTTCTGCTATACTTCTCTTCAGTCTTGTAGGCAAAGGCCACCAAATACAGGGGTACTGGGTGTATTTAATATGGCCCACACTTCTTAAGAATAAAGTTGCCTAAAGTGATTGTGTTGCCTTCTGGCCCACAAAGTCCATACTATTCTAAGAAGCAAGGTAGGAAATAGAGGAAGAAAGAGACTTCCTGTTCAGATAGAGACAGGAGGGAATAGTAAGTGGTACCCTCTGTGCATGTGGAATGTGGAGCTCAGAGAATGGATGCCAGATCTGTGCTCTAACAACCACCAACATATCCTAAAAATGAGGCTGGCCAAACAAGATGGATGTATATAGGCTGTGTGGATACTAAGTTTTCCACTTAGAAGCAAAGATGCCTAAAATGGATAGTGGGAGTGAAAGAGGGGAAGTGGGAGAAGGGATGGACAGGCAAGAGTCAGGGCCCTTCCATAAGGCCTGCCAAAACCATTTCTATTTTCAGTCTAATCATATCTACCAAATTCAGCCATTCCATTTGTTCTCTTGGTATGCCATACTGCAAAGTGTATGAAAAATAATACAAATAAAAATCTGCAGTTTCCCAGTAAGCCACATTTGAGAACCAAACTGGAGCTGGCTGATGTTGGTTAAAAAAAGACAACAACAAAACATTTACGGAGGGTTCATTCCAATCATAGTTCCAAAGATTAAGAGCTAAAAGCTATGGGCTGACAACTCTCAGAAGCTACACTTACCTCTCGGGCAAATATTCTCTCTCGGACCCTTTGATATTCCTCCTCTCTCTCTTCTATTGACTTGCTCCTCCTTCCATCCTGCAATGGAACTCTGATCTAGATCGATGAGCAGAATTAAGCTAGTTAAGTTCTCCTCGTACTGCAAGCTCACTGCACACCAGCAAGGAAGAGAAACCGGGAGAGTTTATAGTTGCCATCAAAAAAATGGAAAAAAAAAAAAGAAATAAAATTTCCAGTGTTGGACAGGTTTCACTGGGTACATCTGACCATGCAGTTTGGGAGATCAGGTTTTCTGGATGATTGGAACCTCTTCGTCTCCCCACCCCCACCCAGAGTGTCAAGAACAACAACTATTTATAAGGATTGGGTTGCTTCCTTTTAGTAATCAGGTACTAAGGATCAAGAGAATAGCCCAGGAAATAAACAATATTGCTTTGGAGGGAAAGAAAGGGATAGTAGGAAGCTAGCGAGGGAGAAGAAACAGGTATTTAGCAGAGCCGAATGTAGAGAAGAGCTTTACAGAACTAGCACCTGATATTATCCCTTCTTTACTCACTAATGCCATGGCCTGAAGATCCAAGTCACACACAGCTCAGCAAAGAGGGCCTTGGGAATGAAATCCAAGTGAAGCTAACCTCAAAGCTTAAGCAGTTTTTCTCCTCTTAACTATAGCCACTGGAGGGAGGGAAAGAGACAGAAATTACAGAAATAGAGAAGAAAGAGAACAGAGCAACATAAAGAGGAGAAGAGAGAGAAAAGGAGAACAGAACAGAAAGAAGGATGGACAGGGAAAGGAAGAGACAAATAAGGTATGGTGGAAAGGAGAGAGAGAGAGAGAGTGATAGAAAGGGAAAAGAAGGAAATGGAGGTTAGAGAACTTTAAATTCTCTGAAAAATGTAGAGAAGGTGATGAGGGATGACTGGGCAGATCACCACCTCTGGCTAGCCCACCACCCAACTCTCCATCATCGTTTTCCTCTCTTGGCCTGTTGAGTTGTGAGCACTGTCCTGGGTAGGGTGTCATACACAGTGTCCTTTTCCATACTGCTCTTGAAGGCAAGATGCTCTGGGGGAGACAACCCGTCCAATGAATGTCATCAGTTATAAAAGATTCTGACCTTTAATCCAGAGGCTCTGAAAGCTTCAGATGATGCAACCAAGGAGGCTGCTGCTCTACGCTGATCTTCCTGATCTTCACCCATCTCCACGGGTAGGTATAACTTCAGGAGTATCAACTTTTCACTAGATTTAACTCTCACTAGCATTAAGAACCTAAATTCTACTCAATGTCTTTTTACAAATCCCATTTCAAGAAGACATAGGACCTCAAGTACCCCTAGCACTGGTGAACCAGTGACAGAGCAGAAAAAGTATAATGGGCTTTGAGGTCAGGCAGAATTTCAGCTCTGTCACTTCTGAAAAATGTTATTTCAGGCAAGTAACTTAACATCTCTTAGCCTCGGTTTTCTTATATTTAAAGTGGAGCTAATAACCCCCATGTATACTGGGTTGTGGAGAGGATTAAAAGAGATAATGCACAGAATGTGTTTAGAACAGAATCTAGGTCAGGGAAACACTCAAAAGAAATAACAATTAATGTATTTATTATTAATATCACGGACCGAAAATGCAGAGAGCCTACGCTACTATGGATCAAGCCTGATGCTGAGAGATGAAAAGTTCGTAATATGGACAGATTCTACTCCGCCCCAATGTGCCTCTAGGCCTGAATAATTCCTGATCCACAGAAAAAGGGTTTTGGGAAAATGGAGAGAAGGGCATCAGGATGGAAAGGCTCTTTCTGATTTTTAAAATTTTGTCTTTTTTTAAATATTTCATTGTTTTCAATCAGACCCAGCGTGTTTGTCCACAAAAGATAATGGCGTTTTTCTCAAAAGGACTCCCTCAAATACTCAAGTAGCAAGCAGGAAAAGTCCTGGTCTCGAGACCATACGATATTCCAAGAAAATTAATTTTGACTAGAGGTAAGATATTATTATAGTTATCATCAATTAGCAAGACTCATATTGGCTCTACCCAACCATGCTCTTCAAATCTTAATCCTGGTTCTCCCCACCTAACCTCCTCTGGAGGTCAAACAGAGGCTGGCTGGATCTAAATGCTGTATATGGCTGGGAAAACTAATCCCCAAACAAAAACTTACTATCTGAAGAGTAGGCTAGAAGTCAGGGCAACAGCCAGGCCCATGAGTGAAGCGATAGGGCAGACTGTTCATGTTTTATTCCCACGGGAATAGATTAAAAAGGGGATACTGCCTGAGATTCCCAGCATCAAATGTCAAATCAACTCACTCACCTTGGTGGAAGAGGTTGGGAAAATAAGGAGTTTGCAGAAAGGGATCAGAAACATCTTTATAAGTGGGTAAATTACATCACAACTTTGCCAGTCCAAGGCTAGCCCTGAGCTAGGATAAGACAGAAGTGGGATAAAATAACTTTTAATGGTTCCCAAAGAAATTCCTAACTATTAAAGAAAAAAAAGAATGAAGCCGTCAGCTGAATCAAGGCTGAAGCAGGGAGGAACCTTGCTTTGTCCCCAAATGACCTAGAGCTAGAAGTCAGTGGCAGAACCAGGGAGTTCCAGGCCAAATGAGGAAACCCAGCAAAACTCAGCACCATGTCTCTCTGGGGCTAAGAGGGCGGCATTCAGCTCAACAAATGTAGTCAGTCCTCAAAATTAAGCCAAAGCCAACTGAGTAGAACTCAATACATTTCTCCATACTAAGATATTTCGAGTTTTCTTTATCCCACAAAAATTCTTCTCCCCTCCCAGTTTCTCTTACTGCAATCTCTCTGTATGGCCCCACCCCTTTCCATTCTTCACCTGGTTATCATCTCGGTCCATGCTGGCATCATCTCTCTTGAGAATGAATCTCTGTTGAAATTCTGTATTCTTCTCATCCTTTATATGTTCCGAGAATCTCTGTTCAGGGCTGGTTTGGGAGAGAAATGTAGAAAGAAGGAAGGAAAAAGACCCTTTTGTTAGGAAGCAGACCTTCTAGTATAGCACTCTTAAAAATTCCACAACTCTCCCTCAAGGGATTTCTGGAGTCACACATCCACAAAGCCACAGTGAAATCCTCAAGGTCTATTCTTTGTAAGCTGTCTTCCTCCAAAGTTATATCTGTCCTATCAATAAAGGTGAAGAGACGCCAGGGGCCAGCCTTCATAAAACACAAGTGCCTCCTAGAATCTATCTCTAACTCCTCACAAAGAGTAGGAATTGATAATATAACCCTCCACATTGTCCCCTCCCCAGAAAGAGACATCTTGATCCTACACCTTCCTCTTCCACGCTAGAGGCTATCCCAGTAAAGTCTTCTAATCTCTTTCCTCCCTTACATTCTTGTGTTACTGGTTTTGTTGATGATGACAGCTTTTCCAGTTTGATCAACATTGTGGTCCATCCCAAAATAGGCAGCTACCCGGTGTAATAGCATCCGGTGATATGAGGTCATCTGAGGGAACTTCTTGAACTGGTTACTGAAGGGAAACCAGGGGGCGGGGAAGTGAAATAAGGAAAAACAACAGCAATAATAACCAATTGTAATTTTTCTTACAAGTGTCTAAAGTGGAGAATTTCTTAATAGGAACAGACTTATTATAAGGAAGATAGATCCTCACTCAATGGGAACCAAAAAGGTTCTCTCAGCTTCTTTATCTATAGCATTTTGTAGATCACTCTGATCCACTATCCTCATTAAGACTATTCCTAGGTTTCCCCTTCCTGTATGGTATTCTACAAAGAAAAAAGGGAGAATTTGAAGAATAATTAAATATGGGACAAGGGCTAGCTACTGAAAAGATATCAATTCTTTTCAACTCAAGTCTATGCAATAACTTAAAAACCTTGCTTGGTTTTCACAATATACTTTTTAATTCATTCTGATTACTTCTCCCCAATTTCTTTTGGTTCCCAGTGAGTAATTACTTCAAAATTCAGACTTCAAGGGAAATATGAAAGGGGGATATCCTAAAGTGTACCTAAATTTCTTTTCAGTGCCCCCTCCCACCTTTAAATGTGTATTTCGTTCAAGTAACTTACTTGTTGTCATTAATAAATTCCAGAATCTCCTGTTCTAATTTTAGCAGCATCATTCTGTCCCTGTTTAGAAAAGATTAAAACAAAACAAAACAAAAAGCAGCCCTCCCATAGACATTGAAAGCATTGAAACCTGCACACTACAGAAGCTGAAGGGAGGAACAGATCCAACCCCCAATAGCAGACCAATAACGTAGACAGACCTCACGGGCCTGTCTTATATTACTTTAAAAAAGAAAAACAATCAAGTAGAGAAACAATCATTTTGCAGATCCTCCTAATCATGTACTTTGTTTTCCTTATCAGAAACCTAATTCTGCTGGCAGCTATGTTCCTTTAAACACATACTTTACACTTATAAAATCTAATCAGTAGTCTACATTCTATCTGGTTATAGATGTATATTTAGTTTTTATACATATCAATGTTTTTTCCTGTACTTTTAAATCATACTCCCAAGACTTTAGATTTCTTTGCCTCTGCATTCTCCTTCCACAGAATTTGTCTCAACTCTTCTGAAAGCAGACACCTCAACACGAGGGTACTATGAATCCCTCGCAGAATATAAAACTATACTGGAGGGAAATGGTGGGGGAGGGGGGTGGGAATCCTAGATTCGAGTAATGGAAAAATTCTGAGAAGCTGCTTGACCTCTTAGGTATTCTGCTGGGCCCTGCTATCCCCCTTCCATCAAATAATGTTTTTACCTTGGGTTCTTTTTCAGTGTATTTACAAGAAATTCATGTAGGTCTATTCCAGTGGAGTCTGTATATTCTTGGCTGGAGTCTAGAACCACCACAACAAAAGAAATTTAAAATAAATGAAACCACCTCAGATGAAATCTAATCATAAGCAGAAGCCCACAATTCAATGAGGGTTTTAGCTTAAAAACTAGAATGATGCTTGATTTACCAGCTCCTGCCCCAACTCCCCATGACAATGATGGAAGGTAGAATCTGGGTCACAGTGTTGCATCAGTATTACACTGAAAAGCTTCCTGACTATAATTAAAATTTGCTGAATGTTTTAACCAAAACAAAGCAGATTTTATTCTAGTTAAAGAAAATAAATTCCAGGTAAGAGCAGTTGGGGCTGAATTTTCCAGAATCTCAGCAAACGGCTTCTTCAAATGTTATTTATTATTTATTTATTTATAAAAATTTAATCCCAAGATTGCCTTTTCCTCTCAACTATAACTTCTATGGAGCAGGTATTTTTGCTACCAGCCCAAGAGTTTAAAACCACAGACAGCTTAATAATTAGATACAAACCTGATTAAAAAAAAAAAAAATCACTCTAAGCATCCCCAAATCAAAATATAAACGGTATCTGGAGGATCTGCTACTAGTGATGAATCATGTCACTACTTATTCCACAGCAGAAATAGAATCAGAATTAACTATGATGACTTCTTATAGACAGTGCCAACATTAACAGAGTAGCTCTCTATAGCATGTTAGCCCCTAAGGCAGGGTTGGCTAAATCAGCAAAGAAAGTAACCTACCTAGTTAGGCACCTCCCCAAGTCAGCAAGACACTAGGAACTGTTGGGCCAGTAAGGTCAGCAGGTTCCAAGATGGAAGGAAAAGACACTACAGAGCACTACATAGGACACAAGAGAGGTGGGGAAAGTCCTCACCTCTAGAAAGCATCTTCCTTGGGACCTTTTCTTTGTTTTTCTCCTTGTCTTCCTTTTCAGAGACATCTTTTGTGGATTTTTCTTCCTCTTTGTCAGAGGGGCAGCTGATGTGCAACTGAATTATATCCTTAGACAAGAGAAAAGAGGAATATTATCAAAGGGGGAAAAGAATTTCAATTCTCCCACAGGATTTTACTCTCCCTTGAAATGTCATAGAAGGGAAATCTTGAGTTACAGAAGATAGTATTTTGTTGATTAAATTGTCTTAGTTTTTGTTCTACCAAAAGGGTGAAAAGCCAAGCCTTTTCTGCCAACGATCACAGCCACTATATGGAGAGCTCAAGTTACACTGGCTGTTCTTGGCATAGAAACAACTGGACAGATACAGTTCTAATCACCAGAGGGAAAAAGTGTGGGTGGGAAAACAAGATTCAACCCTGGGATCTCCTCATCTGCATCATCTCAGGTGGTCCAGGTGTGAAGACCTATGCTTCATGTTCTCACCCATGCACCCTGCTTTACCACAACCACCTGTTTTGAAGCCCCTTCTACCCTGGTTTCCAGGCCTAATGCTGATGCTGTGGTTGTTACACTACAGTTTACCAAACAATGGCCAAACTCAAAAGTTACACTTACTCTTATAAAGGACATACCTGGGTTTCCAGTGGCCCATCAGCAAAAGGGACAGAGGACTCCTCACACACTGCCAGGCTGCGCACCAACTTCAGCTTGGAATTAGACTGAAACGAACAAACAAACAAACATATATATATATTACTCACTTGGTGGACATTCAGAAAGCTTTTCTCTGAACGAAGGGTATCCTCTTTGGCTCTGTTAGTTGCTGCTTCCATTAAGTACAGGTTTTTTTGTTTTTCCCTTCAAACAGGCCTTACTCGCCAGTTCCTGATTTACTTCAAAGATAATTCCCCTGCTTACATTAGTAGACATATAAAAACAAAATGGCTACCTTGAAGAGATGATAGGAAAACCACTTCACTTAGCTTTCTCTACCTCCTTTCTCTACCAATTTCAGATTCAGAGGTTTACTGAAAATACACAGTAGCAGAGCTTAGTAGATACTGGATTTAAGAGCCAGAAGTCCTAGCTTCAACTCCTGCTTTTGTGCTCATGAGCTATGAGGGACCCTGAGCAAACTACTTGACCTCTCTGGATCTCTGTTTTTCCCTCAATGAAATGGGGATAAAAATACTTAAAGGATGGCTTGTGAGAATTAAGTGACATAAACTATGTTAACAAAGTGCCTAGAACAGAGTGATAATAAATGCTAAATGACTCTAAACCTGAGGTGGCAAGGGTATGGAAAGAAGTGTCTGAATAGAGTAAAGAGAAAGACATTTTTATAACATTTGGGATTTAACGTGGTAAGAAGCTAATGCACTTGGTTTACTTTCGCTGGCTAAAGAATACTTTGCAAATCATTGCTCTCCTAAGGATCCCCAAAGCCAAAAATTATAGAATTGACTCACTGGAAATCTACCTATAAACATTTACTAAGAGTTCTTATAATAAAATCAAGGTTTACAGTAAATATAATAGCACAAAACATGGCATGTGTGTTCTGGGTTGTACAGTATAGTGCAAAGAACTCGCAAGTCTGCAGAACTGACTTCAAGCCAAGTTCTGCCACTTACTAATGAATATCTTGTCAAATTCACTCAGTCTCTATAAACCCAAGTTACCTAATCTGTAAAATGGACATAACAACTGTCTTACTTATCTCAAAAAGCTTGGGTGGAAATTAAGTAGAAGTGAACACCTTCTGTTGTAAACTTTAACATCAAGCCCATCACTGTGGATTTAGGCCATGTCAGGCAAAACACAGACTCAATTTATCCTATGTGTGGTGTTCAAATCCAAGCCACATACTGTCTGAGCCACTCCCAAATTCTGCCATTGCTTTTTTGGGGGGAAAGGGGGTGGGGTAGACACCCTTAATTATTCCTCTGGTGACAATTCTTCTCACTGCAAGAAAGGGTTTTTTGGGTTTTTTTTAATTTATTTTTTATTTTTTTATTTTAGAGAGAGAGAGAGAGAGAGCGAGCATGTGTCAGTGGGGGAGAGGGGAATAGGGAGAGAGAAAATCTTAAGCAGGCTTCACACTCAGCATGGAGCCCAGTGCAGGGCTTGATCCCATGATCCTGGGATCATGACCTGAGTTGAAATCAAGAGTTGGACACTCAAGTCACTGAGCTACTCAGGTGACCCAAGAAAGGTTTAATATTTTATTGTTCCCTCAACTAAAATTAAAAAGCCATCACACACTAATACATATAGTCCTCCTTGATAACGCTGCTCAAAATAGTCTGTGATGTGCTAATTTTATCAAAAAATGATTAAAAACAAAATCCTCCTCCCTGGCCCAACCTAAAAAGTACCCCCCCTCCGCCCCGCCAAAGGCTGTATTTTTAGGATGTCCAAAACTGTTGAGTCATTTCTACTAATGGTGCAGGATTTATCTTGAAGGGTAAATGGGAAAAAAATGTTGGAGGGAAAAATAACACTCATAGTACTCCTAGAGAAACCAGAGGTGAGGAGAGAAACTGGCTTTCCAGCAGAACCAGTACCAATGTGCTCAGGCTTTGTGACAGACTACAGCTGGGCATCAGAAATAGACTGTGGCTGAACTAAAGGTAATGGAGAAAAATAAAGCCAGACCCTCCAATAGGAAATGTGTGCATGTGTGTGTGCACATTCACAATTAGAGTATAAAGTGCAGGCAGAAAAACTTTGCCTATATATAATCCAAATAAAGTAGATATTAATGATAAGTCCATTGTGAAATGTATTACTAATAACAGTAGAAAAGAAGCTACAGTAGTCCCCTCTTATCATCTGGGATACTTTCCCAAGACCCCCAGTGGAGGCGTGAAACTATGGATAGTACTGAACCCTATATATATTATGTTTTTTTCCCTATACATACATACCTAAGATAATGTTTAATTTATAAATTAGGCACAGTAACAGATGAACAATAACAACAATAAAATAGAACAATTACACTCTAATAAAACTTACATAACTGTGGTCTCTCCCCCCCCCCCCACCCAAAACATCCTACTGTACTGTACTCATTCTTTTTCTTGGGATGATGTGAGATGATAAAATGCCTACATGATGAGATGGAGTGAGGTGCATGCTACAGGCATTGTGACGTATCAGTAGGCTACCAATGAACTTCTGATGATATATCAAAAGGAGGATCATCTACTCCTGGACTATGGTTGAAGTGTGGTAAGTAAAACCATGGAAAGTGAAACCTCAGATAAGGGGGGACTACTATGTAGAGAAAGGGCTCTCACCTTGGCTCTTTTCCTGGCATGACCATGGCTGGATGTCCGCCTCTGTTACAAGGGGATTAGAAAATATTAAAGGTGTAGAAAATCAGCACTTAGGTTAAAAACAATACAAGTTTACAAAGAAAAAGCATTACAGTAGCTAAACTATGATGAGAACCATTTGGTGTAGTTGTCCCCCCGTCCCCCTCTGCTACAGCCCTAGCAACTGTGACACGGAAGGGACCACGGGCCACCTACAGCACATCACCACTTACCATGAAGAAAATGAATAGGAAGACACTTACTGGTTAGCCTTCACAGGTTAATAAAAATTACTTTTGGATAAGCCACAGAATTCTCTCTTAATTAGGAGGCTTCTGGAAATGTCACTACCATAGCACTGACAGAGTGCTTTTTCCCAAGCATGATCACAGGAGCCTAGTTAACCCATAATGAACAGGCAATATGGCCCTTAATCATCACTTATTGTAACATCTTTATAGGAAAACACATTCAGAGTTCCAACTTGAGATACTCAAAGGACCTGTCCCTATGGCTGCTGATATGGAATGAAGACACTTCTTGCCAAATGTCTCCCTCACTGAGGATGAGAATCCTCCCAGTTCTAAGCACCTGGTTGTGGCTCTTATAGCCTGTCTGGGACAGGATAAAACTAAGGGAGCATGGAAGATATGGACAAGACTTCCAGAGCAAAGGGAGGGTAAAAAGAGTGGGTAAGGAGCAGAATAGAAGCTGAAGAAGATGAAGAATGAGGGCCTGTGGTAGGATGAGGGAAGAAACAACGAATTAATTGATGGGGTCTCTGAACAGCTGCAAAGTCAAAATGGGGGCTTTTGGGAAGAGATGAGGTAGGGTTATGTATGGGATGAAGTACCTAGGGCTTCTCAGATGTTCAGAATGGAACTCACTGCCACTGAAGTATGGACAGAACTGAGGTTAGGTGGCGAAGGGAAAACAAGACAAAGGCAGAGTACCAGTAGGGTTCTGGGTAGGTGAGGATTTCTTTCCTTTTTCCTCTTTACTAGTTACCAAACAACACTGCCACAATGCAAAATGGAAAATCAGGAAGGCAGATGGAAAAAGTAAGAAATGATGGTGAGTCTGGTCAATGTAAGAGATGTCACAGTAAGGGAAGAGCCATAGTCCAGGAATGTGTCAACTGTTTCTTCAAAAAGGTAGTAACATACACAGAGCACAAACATTCAAGAGGTATAATGGGGGTATATATAATAAGTCTCCTTTCATATCTGTCCCCCAGCCACCTGGTTCTCTCCTAATGACTCAAGTAGTACTGACTTTCTTGTCATCTTTCCATATATCTTTCATGAATATGTAGAAGCTTATTGTACATGTGCACACACAGGCTTTTTTTTTTTTTAAACCAAATAGATGTATATTGTACACACTGCTCTGAACCTTGCCTTTAAACTTTTTTTTCACAGATGTTATTCTATGGAAGATCTACTGCTTTGCTTAATGTCTAATATGGTATTTCACTCTGTGGCTATCCCATAACTTATTTTACCAGTCCCTTAAATCATGCCATTTAGGATATTTCTGATCTTTCGTTTGTATAAACAATGCTTCAATGACCACATCATTAAGCACATCTACAAATACAGTATATCTGTAGTCCAATTAAAAAAAATTTTTTTAATTAAAAATTTTATAAAGTATTGCCAAATTGCCCTTCAAAGAGATTATTCCAATTTATAGCCTTACAAGCAATGTATGAATCTGCTTACTTCCCAGAATGGATAGTTTTCATTTCATTGTCAAACACGTACTTAAAGTCTAATATGTACCAGGCACCATGCTAACTACTGGAGGATACAGAGATAAAAAACACAAACCTTGTCCAAAAGGGACTCATAATCCTGTTGGAGAAGACAGACAAATAGACAATTACAATACAGTACAAATGCATTCCAGAAATAGTTATGCAGTGCTATAGGAGCACATGGTGCAAGTGTCTAACCCAGACCTAGTAATTCACAAACACATACATTCACAGATATTGAGTGCCTGCCAAAAACTGTGTGGGCCTTAGAGATACAATGGTGAGCCCAAACTGACCTAATCCTGGGCTTCACTGAGCTTATAGTTCTGTGAAGGAGACAGAGATAGGCATTACTCAAAGAATTATATACAGTGTAGACCTGCAATGGGTGATTAAGGTTGTCAGGGAAGGCTTCCTGGAGAAAGACACATCTCAACTGAGTTTTGACGGATAAACAGGTATTAGACAGATGCTGGCATGGGAGGTTCAGGCGTTGGAGGAGGCCAAGAAAAGAATACCACATAAGGCATTCTACGCAAAGAAAGCATGCTTTCTCCAAACTTTTCAGCTCTTACTTATAACAGGGACCAATGAATCAGATAACGCCGATGCACAGAATGCCAGAGGTGGATGGCCAGGCAAGGGACTAGGTCACAATATGCCATGCTGACAAATCTGGGTCTTGGCCTAGGACAATGAGACACACAGAACGTTTGAAAAAAATGAACATAATCAGATCTCTATTTCATGGCCATCTGTATAAAGCAGTATGGTAGATGAATCCAAAAGGATCACAAATTTGAAGGCAGAAAGCCCAGCTAGAAGGTCACACTCAGCTGGTTGGCTGAAGACAGGTGTTACGTCAGGGTTAATTTGCCCATTCAAAATTCAGTCTCAGAACCTGCCTTTTATAGCACTGTTTGCATATGAAAGACGTTCTGAGTTCCAATTGCTGATTCTAATAATACATCTCACACAGTGCAAGTAATGAAAGTCCTCTTTCTGCAAACTTTCTAACTCCAACTTCATAAGAAGCACTCCCTTGACAGCATCAGTAAGACTCCTGGGGAGACTTCCAGGGTATGAGTTGGGGGGGAGGGGCAGGGAAAGGTAGGAGAAAGAGCAGAATTTTTAGTGCTCTTGAAAGGGCACATGATCTGTTGGGAAATGGCGGAGGGGAGAGGGCTTCTGAAGGGTGGGACAAGACTAAAGACTTCTAGAAGGATCAGGAGCTCCAGTAGATGGCAGCAGCAGCTCCACCTGCTCCAGCAGCAGCAACAAGTCAGAGGGGAGGCGAGTTCCCTTCCAACCTCCGACACGATCTATTTGTATATCCAGGTGAAAACATTCTTGAACTGAGTGTCTATAAGGTGTGTAACACCTGTACACATCCCTTCTTTTCTGCCTATCTTCAAGGAGTACACACAACAGGAGTTCAGAACACCTCTTCAAGTGGTCTCCTTAGAATAACTTGGATCCAGAAGTTCATTTAATTACTACCTTCCATGTAATATGACAGCACATAATTAAACATTCATCACTTATCTGTCCTGAGGATTTAAAATTCATTATTGGTATCAGTGGAGGCTGAAAGTATAGCTGGAACGGTGGCAGACTGTCTCTACAAACTCTGGGAGGATGGGCGGGGAATGACAACTCAGATGCAAAAGATAATGGAAAGAAAAGCAGCCAGGACAGAGATCTGGCAAGCTGTTAAGTGGAAAGACAGTAGAAGAACAGGCAGCAGGAGAACAAAATATTTCAGAGAGCTGTCTGATTTTAATTCATCCCTTTATGTTGTTGCTGTTTTAATCTCTTAAGAAGAAAAAGCCTAGATGAATTGGGTTGTCAAAAGAAATTATGTTTCAAGTTTCTAGTGGTTGCCACTGCTTTTTAAACTAACTTCTTACTGTCTATCTCCTAAGCATACAATAAAGACCAGTCTAACCCCTGGGCATGAAGGAAAGGATTTATATAATCTGGATCTGGGTAACACAGGAAACTAGCAGTGACCACAGAAAAGAGAGGACTGGAACAGGTAAACTAGAGGCTCAGAGTCTTAGCTGTCTGGGTATCAAACAGGAGCCCTGGAGGAAGCTCGGCTGGCCATCTACTGCCATCATATCTGCACTGCACTACGAATCTGGAGGGAAAACAACATGGCAACCAAAGAGTGAAATTCTTCTCACTCACTTAGCAAGTGGCAAGTTCAGAGATTATTTCTGACCCAGAAAATGCTGACTGCTTTAACACAACCAGGATATGAATTTAACACTGTGTGTAAAGCCAGGCAGCTGTAATTTTAAGAATTTATTGTATGAGCCATATTATGACTTGTTAAATAATGTGTATACAGTTTATTTTTTGATAGTTCAAAAATATCAAAAGGTAGCAAGAACCAGTGTAACTCAGGTCCAAATGGATTAGGAAATTACTCTGTCTTCTTTAGACTTCACTGTGGACATTTTATGATAAAAAAGGAAGGAGACAGTTCTTGAAAGCTGGAAAATAGGTTTTTAGGAAGAATCAAGTGACTGGCTTCTTACAGACTGCCAATACCACTTATGCTGACCATTCTATTCTGGTATAATGAGTGTGCATATGATGTACTTCTAATTCTTACCTGTGTCTCCTGACGCAAACTAGTATCTTCACTCTCTTTCTCAGTTTCTTCCTTACTTGGAGTCTTAGACACAAACTTGTTTTTGTTTACAGATTCTTCCACCAGTTTTTTTTCTGATTCTTTCATTATTTCCAGGGTCTCTTGAGTAGTGTTACTGTTAGACATCTTCTTCGATATAATACAGTAGCCTCTATGGACTCCTAAAGAAACATCAGACGCATTAAACAGGAAGTGTTTATCCATACACACAAGACTTGTATTTCACACTAGTCTGCAGCAGTCACCCTGTAACCCAGAAAAGGGTCTCTGAATAACTGCTGCCCCTGGATTAATTTCTTCTTTTAAAAAAAGCTTTATTGAGGTAGGGGTGCCTGGCTGGCTGTTGGTGGAATGTGCAACTCTTGATCTTGGGGTTGTGAGTTCGAACCCCACACTGGGTGTAGAGATTACTTAAAAATAAAGTCTTAAAAAAATAATAAAAGCTTTATTGAGGTAAAGCTGGCATATGATAAACTGCATATATTTAAAACATACAATTTAATTATGAAACATGCACACACCTGGGAAATCATCATTACAACCAATGTAGTGAGCACATTCATCACCCCAAAAGTCTCTGGCTCTTTTGTAAGCCCTTCCTCCCCTCTCCATCACCCACAGCCTACCACTGATCTGCTGTTACTAGAGATTAGCCTTCATTTGTTAGAATTTTACATCACACATTACCTGGATTCTTTTACCCAGCATAATAACCTTGAGATTCACCAGGAGTCAATTCTGAAGCAATGTAGTATGAGCCCTCTTAGCATTTTATTTGCCCCCCTTGTTTGCTACAGAAATCTGCTCACATTTTCAGCTTGAGCACATGATAGAGTTAACTCACTAGACTCTCTCCAAAAAGAAGAAAAACACCATAAAGCTCTATTCACCACCAGAGAGGACTACTCTCCTTTCCCAAGGGAGAACTTCCACAGTTACCACAAACCACAACAATGTTACCAACTTCAAGTGTCTCCCCCACCAAAAAGCAGCAAAATCAGGAGATGGTTTATAAATTCTTAAATTCTTTCCTTTAGCTTAAGCAAACTGAAGGAGTAGCGAGCTTTGTGGTCAGCTGTCCTTTATAAAAACTGGGTCTCTCCCTGAAGGAAGAGAAAATCTTTGCTTTGTTATTCACTATTTGTTCAGTCATTCTACAGTCTCCCAATGATACAGAGCATCCATACTGCAGGGGCGGCCAGCTCTTCATTACTGTTGACACCTGGGAAGTCCTGTAATGAAGTCAACACAGTAATCCACGCACACACTCAAACACAAGTTTGCTGAGGTTGCTCCTTACATAGATTACAGACTACTTCAATTCTGAATGCTTCTTTCCTTTCTTTAAAAAGAGAAGACTGGGGGGGGGGGGCCCCCCGGGGTGGTTCAGTCGGTTAAGTGTCCGACTTCAGACTGGATCATGATCTCACAGTTTGTGAGTTGGAGCCCCACATCAGGCTCTGCGCTGGCAGTGTGGAGCCTACTTGGGATTCTCACTCTCTCCTCTTTCTCTGACCTTCTTCCACTTGTGCTTTCCCTCTCTCAAAATAAATAAACTTAAAAAAAAAAAAAAAAGATAAGACTAGAAACTCTCCCAGACTTCATATCTATTCCATGTGTCCTTAGAAACAGAGCCAAACAAATAACAATGATTCAAGAAAACTGTCACACCAGGCATTTTTTCCTCCTTCAAATCAGTTTAAATGATAAGACCCTGAAGGCTCTTAAGGAGCACAGGTAATCTCATCCTGGCATAAGTTAAACAGTCTGCAAGATTATTGCTTTGTTCACCTTGTGGTGACTCTTGGGCAGCTGCCTAGAGACTTAGTTGGCACAGGGCTAAATGAAGGCCCTTTAAAAGGCCAGAGAGTCATTCATACAATCACAGTCATACAGTTGAATTTAAGATGACAAATACTGGAAGAAACAAACTACACAATAAAATGGCCAATATTCTATTTTTTAATTAACTGGATCTATTACCTAGAGGATTCTATAAAAAGACTTCTACGAACACACGAAGCTTTATGGATCATTGGCTGTACATGGAGACTGCATATACACATATTTATTTTTTCTCCCATGGGTAAATCAGGCATCCATTGTCTCCAGTTTGAAGTGTAATAAAACCCAGCACATGCCTTTTCCATATCTCTTAGGTGGGAAACATCAATAGAGATCAGAATTGGAAGAGATCTTAAATATGACTTCATGCAATTTCCCCCCACCTCCCGATATCAGACCTCCTTTCTGTACCCTCCTGAGAGGAGCCTACAAGCCTCTCCGAGAAAACTCCTGGCACAGTATCATCTCACTACTTCTTAAGCAGTCTTAACTCTTATACTCTATAGTTTTTCCCTATAATAAGCTATAAATGGTTTCAATCTTGATGCTAAATCTGCTGCGGAGTCCCACAAAATTAAGTTTACTTCTTGTATCATGTAATTGACCTTGAATATTTTTCTTTTTCAGGCTTAAATAGCCTCAAACAGAGTTCTCTGTCAGAAAGAGAATGTGGCAGTTGGGGAGTGGGGAAATTGGATGAAGCTGGTCAAAAGGTAGCAGCTTCCATTTAGAAGACAAAACGTACTGGGGATGCAAAGTACAACATGATGACCATAGTTAATGCTGCTGTAAAGTATATTTGAAAGTTGTTAAGACAGTAGATCCTAAAAGTTCTCATCACAAGGAAAAAAAATGTTTTGTAGCTACATAAGGAGAGGAATGTTAGGTAAACACTATGGTAATCATTTCATGGTATATATGTACGTCATTATGTTGTACACCTTAAACTTACACAAAACTATATGCTCTTTGTATCTCAATTTAAAAAGGGGGACAGTGAAACAGAAAAATATAAAGCGACTGGGTGTTTCTTTTTCTAGGTCTCAATTACCAAATAGCTGTATTTCTTCAAATCAGAATGACAACTTTGCAGCTCCTCTTCACACAGAAGTTGGAAAAGGCTCAACTATCTGGATACCTAGACCAACTTCAGTGTCCAAACACTGTTTTCAGCCAAAGCACTATGGGAAAAATCAACCAAACAAAAAAAAAGGTCTTTCATAATAGTCACCCGTGGAATATGGTCATATATTCCAACTGCAGGGTTTTAAAAATTATTTATTTATTTATTTTTTTAAGCAGGCTCTATGCCCAATGTGGGGCTTGAACTCAACCCGAGATCAAGAGTTGCATGCTCTACTGACTGAGCCAGTCAGGTGCTCCCCAACTGCAGTTTTAAGGAGCTACATGGTTTTCTTCATTCATTGGGAAACAGAAAAACTTGAGCTTCAGATTCTTAAAAACACCCATAAGACAGTGATTAACGATCCATCCACTTTTAAGAATTTTGATAGGCATTTCCACTGAGACTACCAGCATTTAATGAGCTATAAAAGATAAAGTAATTCTTACTCCAGGGAAAATGCAAATAGCAGAGGAAGAGGTATCCTAGCACACCACTCAAATCTCCCCTTTCTTCCACACTTAACAGTCTAGCCCAGATTTTCTTTTGGTGTTTGCCTTCCTCTGAGGACACATGATCAAGGAAGGTGACCCTATCCCTGAGCCCGAGAAGGTGGGCTAGATCAATTGTGGCAATTGTTTCCTTTTTGTGACTGGTTTGAGAAGGGACAAGTGACTCAATCATCACCAGTGAAATATGAGAGGACTTTGCCAGGTGAGTGGCTTCAAAGAAAGGTCATAAAAAAAAAAAAAAAAAAAAAAGAAAGAAAGAAAGAAAGAAAGAAAGAAAGGAAGGAAAGGCCATTCACTCTATTTAAAAGAAGAAAAAAAGCCACTAGAAAAGAATGGTTATCTTCTACTGAAGATAGTCTTGTGTGCAGATGATGCAGGACTGCAATATTCTATCAACTCAGAGGATGATAGAGCAGATAGAAAAAGCCTGGATCCTTGATGCTGAGATAGACAGAATTAGTTAACCTGGATGGTACCTCCCAACATGTGACGTCATAAGTCTTATTATCATTTAAGCTCTTTTGAGTTGAGTTTACTGTTCCTTCTAGTCAAAAGCATCCTGACATAGTCAGAAATGGTATGTGAAGAGAGACTATCTGAACCAGACAGAAGAGCCCAGCTTTAGAAGTAGCAATAATTGACAGAAAGATGATAATAATCAGCTAAAATTTTTGGAGTGCTTACACTGTGTCACTATCCTAAAGTGTTTTATGTATCCTGTTTAATCTTACAACAATCTTATGATACATATTTTATTATCACTATTTTATAGATAAGTAAACTGAGGTACAGAGAAGTTAAGTAATGTAAGGTTATTGAACTGGTAAATGGTAGAACAGCGCTCAAAGCCAGGAAATTTGGCTTTAGCACTTGCTTTCTTAACCTTTATCCAATACTTCCACTAAGGGGACAGATGTCCAAAAACTAGGCAGAATGGAAAGTCCACCAGAGATACAAAGGAATCATGGAATCACATAACTGGAAGGGGACTCAGAGGCGTCCTCATTTACCTCCATCCTTCTACATCCATAGTCCTCAGTCAGGTTCCTGAATCATCAAGTCTGAAAAATGGTCGTCCTAACTGTTTGTATACTTTTAGTGACGGGAAAGTCTTCTCCAAAAACAAACCTTTTTTGGGGGGGAAATTATAAAGAGGCAAAACTCATCTTCCTATTCTTTCTGCCACTGGCCCCAGTTTAGTTCTCTGTGTAAGTCATAAAGAACAAGCTTAATCCTGCTACCATGTGAGTCCCATATGGGAGACAACTTTATCTTCTTTTTCTAAATATTCCCAGCCTCTCACTCTCTCTCTTTTTTTTTAGGCATTATTATTTTTTAAATTTAAATCCATGTTAGTTAATGTATAGTGTCGTACTGGTTTCAGCAGTAGAACCCAGTGACTTATCATTTACATATAACATCCAGTGCTCATCCCATCAAGTGTCCTCTTTAATGCCCATGACTCATTTAGCCCTTTAGTCCTTCCTTCCACCCAACAGCCCTCCAGCAACCCTCAGTTTGTTCTTTGTATTTAAGAGTCTCTTATGGTTTGCCTCCCTCTCTTTTTATTTTTCCTTCCCTTCCCCTAAGTTCACCTGCTTATGTTTTATTTCTTAAATTCCACATATGAGTGAAATCATGTATTTGTCTTTCTCTAACTTATTTCACTTAGCCTAATATAATCTGGTTCCATTCCCGTTGTTCCAAATGGCAAGATTTCATTCTTTTTGATTGCAAGTAATATTCTGTTGTGTATATATGCCACCACTTCTCTGTCCATTCATCAGTCAATGGCCATGTGGGCTCTTTCCATACTTTGGCTACTGTCGACAGTACTGCTATAAACCTTGGGATGGATGTGCCTCTTCGAATCAGCATTTTTGTATCCTTTGGATAAATACTTAGTAGTGCAACCGCTGGGTCGTAGGATAGTTTATTTTTAACTTTTGGAGGAACCTCCATGCTGTTTTCCACAGTGGCTGCACCAGTTTGCATTCTCAACAGTGCAAAAAGTTTCCCCTTTCTCTGCATCCTTGCCACCATTCTGACAGGTGTGAGGTAGTATCTCATTGTGGTTTTGATTTTTGTTTCCCTGATGATGAGTAATGTTGAGCACCTTTTCATGTATCTGTAGCCATCTGGATGTCTTCTTGGGAGGGCTAGGAAGACACTTCTTGGAAAAGTGTCTATTAAAATATAGAGGGGACACTCAGAGACAGAAGGGCTTTTTCTCCCTTTTAATCCATGGCCTAGTAGAAAGAATGTTAAGCAAGAAGATAATAGCTAGAGGCTAAACATTCTGACTTACCCTGTGGCAAAATTCCTGTAAACTTTCCTGTCCTTTACCAATTTGTATATCAAGAGTAAATTACTCCCAACTGATACTCCTAGTTTTTTAATTGTTTAAAATCTAGGGGCTCAGGAGAATAGATAAATTGTTGTATGTTCATGGAATACTGTTAAGTCAGGTCTTCAAATCACATGGTCTTAAGTTTCCTCACCATTTTGCGTCTAGATAAAAGAAACTATCCTCAAGTTAACAAAGGCTAGTTATAAGAGATAGTGTTATTACTCGTTGAAAAATACACTTATTACTCATTGAAAAATACACTGAGTTCAAAATTGTATTGCTTGAGCTGTGGCTCTCTTTTGTTCTCCAAAATAACCTTTAGCTATGGCCATTTCTAGTCCTGCAATCCTATGTAGAAGTCTCTCCTTTCTCTTGGGGCAACAAATTCTCCAACGCAAAAAGCAAAAGTTGCAGCTGAGGGACAAGAAAAAGACAATTTATTAACTAAAAAAAAAAAAGTCTTAAGGAGCAAGAATAAAGCTAGTAAGAGAAGGGTTAAAAGCAGAGAAGTAATTTCCACTCTTCATGGGTTACTCAATAGAGAGAGAGAATGAAGGGCTTGGGACGGTCAGAAAAAGAAAGGAACTATTTCATATGTAACTTGACTAGAACAAAGCAAAGACATTAATGTCCCAGGAGAGCCAAGATATGTGCTTTCCTACAACCTATTTGTGCACATTGTACATTTCATCCAGGCAAACAGCACAACTTTAAGACAGAATGTCTCCTGAGGACACTCAGTGGCTCAAAGCTGTGGAGAGGGGACTGTCAGAAGTGGGGGGCAAGGAGAGAGTGAGGAAATAGGATCATACAGGGGAGGATGATTAGGAGCCAAAATCTGACAATTTTTTCAGGGAGAATACTGCATATTCCCCATAAATTTTTTGACTGCCAAGGTAAGTACCTTCCAGAGCACAGTGAAATTGTATATCCTTCCATCAACTCATAAACAACTTTCTAGGCATGAGGCCAAAAAGAATTTATTATATAGGGGACACTCAGAGACAGAAGGGCATTTTCTCCCTTTTAATCCATGGTCAAGTAGAAAGAATGTAAGCAAGAAGGTAAGAGGTAGAGGCTAAAAATTCTGACTTACCCTGTGGCAAAATTCCTGTAAACTTTCCTGTCCTTTACCAATTTGTGTATCAAGAGTAAATTATTCCCAATTGATATGCATATTTTTAAAATTGTTTAAAATCTAGGGGCTCAGGAGAATAGATAAACAAATTGTATGTTCATTGAATACTGTGCCACAATAAAAAAGAATGAACTTTTGGTGCTTGCCTTCCTCTGAGGACACATGATTAGGGAAAGTGACCATAGCTAACCCTGAGCCCTAGGAGATGGACCTTAATTAGGTACACCAACTATGGTAACTGTTTCCTTTTTGTAACTGGTTTGGGAAGAAAGAAGTGACTCAATCATTACCAGTGACACTAGGGAACTTTGCTGGGCATATTACTGAAATACACAAAAACATGGATGGATCTCAAAATTATTATGGTAAATAAAATAAAGCAGAACTCAGTTCAAAAAAATACGTAGGTCCATTTATAAGAAGTTCAAGGACAGGCAAAACTAAACTATAGTGATTTAAATCAGAAAGTGCTTGCTTAAGCACTATCAACAATAGTCAAAGTATGGAAAGAGCCCAAATGTCCATCGATGAATGAATGGATAAAGAAAATGTGGTATATGTACATACAATGGAGTATTACTTGGCAATCAAAAAGAATGAAATCTTGCCATTTGCAACTAAGTGGATGGAACTGGAGGGTATTATGCTAAGTGAAATTAGTCAGAAAAAGACAAAAATCATATGAATTCACTCATATGAAGCCTTTAAGAGACAAAACAGGTGAACATAAGGGAAGGGAAACAAAAATAATATAAAAACAGGGAGGGGGACAAAAAAAAGAGACTCATAAAAATGGAGAACAAACTGAGGGTTGCTGGAGGGGTTGTGGGAGGGGGGATGGGCTAAATGGGTAAGGGGCATTAAGGAATCTACCCCTGAAATCATTGCTTCACTATATACTAATTTGGATATAAGTTTAAAAAAAAATAAAGTTAAATTATAAAAAAAAAAGAAAGAAAGTGCTTGCTTAGGATTTGGGGGTAAAATACTGGGATAAGGGATCCTTCAAAAATGATAAAAATATGCTATCGTGTTTGGGGTTATGGTTACATGGGTGTATGCAACTGTCAGGCCTTATTAACTGAATGCTAAAGATTTGTGCATTTTATTATATGTTACTTAAACACATACACACACACTCTTAGGAGTCAAGACAATGGGGACAAAACATCTATGCAGTTAAAATGGCAGGGTGAAAACAAAACCAAACAAGTCTATGTGCTCATGCATGGCAAGCCTATTCTTAATTTTTGACTGGAGTTGGGAGAAAAGGAAAACAACACTAATGTACACTGAGCACAATTATGAATCTGGTGCTTTATGCACCTCAACTCATATTCACCAAAGTAGGTAAGCAACTCCACAAGGTCACACCACTACTAAGTGACAGAGCAGACCAGAACTCTGGTACTGTCTGATTCCAAGGTCTACATTCTTTCTATGACTTTGATTTATTGTTTCTATACATTATTTTATTTAATCCAAACAAAACTCCTTAGCAGGACATTTTTTAGATGAAGAAACTAAAGCTGAGAGGAATTGAATAACTTTCCCAAGTTAACACAAGAGGGCCAAGGGCAGGATTCCAACCTAGCTATGTCTGATACTAAAGTTGTAGGTGTCCCAAGGTAGACATTCAAGAGTGTTGGGGTATGAAGCGTGGATGAGAAGGGTGCCTAGGTCTGAGGCCTCTCTTCAGAGAGTGTCAGCGGGGACAAATTTTGGGGTTCAAAAATTAGGTTTCTAAGTTCTCCTGTCTTTCCCCTCCATCTGGGTCACTCCTCATGACTTCACACTTTTTAGTTTATAGAAAGTATTTTATTTGACCTTCTCAAGGTATAAAATATTATTTCCATTTTTGAATGAAATACTACCTAATACTACATGAATTGCTCAGGGCCATACTATGTATATAAGGAGACAGAGTTCAAACCCAGCTCTTCTTGATGGCAAAATCCTATGTTCTTTCTACTACAGTGCTCAAAGCACAAAAACCAACAACAGTATGATAAATGCATGCCTAAAGAGGTAAATGGCTCAACAGCCCTGGAGGACATGAAAGAAGGCCCTAAGGTCCAACACTCCCTTCTCTTCAAAGAGAGAAAGCAGAATATGGGGGAAAAGGCAGTAAAGTACTTAATGGAACATGTAAGTCTACAGCTATGTGACAGGCACCAAGTCCTTTAAGGACTTCAAAAGTCAACTGTCATAGGCTTCACTAGTACTAGGCAAACAAAAATAACAACAATAATAACAATTGTGCCAATTTTCTAAATCAGGGAAGTGTTAAGAAAATCACTCTGCTCTATAAATGCAAAAGGATTCACTGGTGTGTAAGGAAGGCCACAGGCATTGGCTGATGTCCAGAGCAATTCCTTAGGCAAAGTAAAGAGAGAAACAAGATTAAAATGTTCTGGACATGTACCCTCTTCCTTTGTTCAATATGTTATGGCTGTACTTGCCCTGAAATAAGAACTGCAGGTGCTTTTGATCAATGGACTGGAATGCTGGGCTTCATTATAATTTCTACCAGCTCCTCTACATTCTTTACCAAAAATGCCCATTTTACTTCTGTGGGCAAAACAGAACAAATCAAATTTCCTCCTCTTTCAAGCAAAGAACAGCAGTGGGGGCCTTTCCTTCTGCTGCTTCCATTTTCTTTAGCTTTATCATAGTAATGCTGCTATGTAGAAAATATCACAGAATCTCAGGGATGGAAAGGACCTTGAAAGTTCACACTGTCTTTTCCCGTGCCCTGGCAAAATTGCTCCCAAGTCAATCCAGAGAAGACATTCTGGAAAAGAAAAAAAATAAAATAAAAATCACGATTTACCTACTGTCCATGGCATTTCAGGATGCCTTCTATTACTAACTTAACCGCCATGCAGGTAAATCTATCTTGCCCTACTGTGATGACCTTAGAGGTCAATGCCACCGCTTGTTAGGTAGGGAGGACAGCTAAGCCAACAATTTAGTATTAAAAGAATTATTTCAAAATATAAAATTGAATGTGAGATTGGCCAGGGAAATGAAAAAAGAACAATCTAATTTCATATAAAGGAGCCAGGAACCTTTAAGAATCATTATTCCTTAAGCCTCTGCTGCAAAGGAGAGTCTGCTATTTACTTGGCAATATCCAATCACTTCTTCCTTAAAAGAAGTGGTTTTTAGTTGGACACATGGCTGCCTGGAAAAAAGCAACACATATCCCAACCTCCACTGTAGCTAAATAGGAGCACATGACTAAGTTCTAGTCCATGAGACATAAGAAGCAGTGCTATGGATTAAACTATGTGCCTCTCTAAATTCCTATGTTGAAGCCCTAACCCCCAGTATCTCAGAATGTGACTGTATTTGGAGATGGGGCCTTTAAGGAGGTTATTAAGTTAAAATGGGGCTGTTAGAGTGGACCCTAATCTAATCTGACTGGTATTCTTGTAAGAAAAGGAAATTTAGATACACAAAGAGACATCAGAGATGTATGGGTAGAGGAAAAACCATGTGACATAGCCTTCTGGAGAAACCAAATCTGCCAACACCTTGATCTTGGACTTCTAGCCACCAGAACTATGAGAAAATGAATTCTGTTGTTAAACCATTCAGTCTGTGGTATTTTGTTATGGTAGCCCTAGGAAATTAATACAAGTAGTAAATACAACTTCTATGAAGTATCCTTAAAGGAAGTGGGTAGCCCTTCTTTACTTTTCCCTAATTCCTGCTTGCTTAAATGTAGAAGTAAAGGCTGGTGCATTAGCAGCCATCTGGTACTGTGAGATGATACTAGGATTGAAAACCACAGGTTGTGAGGCAACAGACAGAAGAAACCAGGGTCCTTGACTATAGCAGTCAGACTAGAAGGACTCCCCTAGATTTCCTGAATGTGAGAAAAATACACTTCACTCTTATTTAAGATACTATTTAGGCACACACATGCACACACACATATACTAAGTAATTCTGATTTTAAAAAAAATTCCTTAATTCCTAGAAGCAAGGAATCCTGCAGCAACACTAGAGCTTATATGTACTTGAAAGGAAAGAGGTAAAATAAGGGAAAGTTGGCATTTTTTTAAAGATTTTATTTTTTAAACTATTTTAATGTTTATTTATTTATTTTTGAGAGAGAAAGAGAGAGAGCAAGCTCATACAAGTAAGACAGGGGCAGAGAAACAGAATCCCAAGGAGGCTCTGTGCTGTCAGTGCAGAGCCTGACATGGTGCTCAAACTTATGAACTATGAGATCACGACCTGAGCCGAAATCAAGAGTTGGATGTTTAACCAACTGAGCCACCCAGATGCCCCTAAAAGATTTTATTTCTAAATAATCTCTACACCCAACATGGGGCTCGAACTCACAACCCCAAGATCAAGAGTTGCATGTTCCACTGACTGTGCCAGTAGGCAATCCAAAAGTTGGCATTTTATGGAGGATATAAGAGCATCACTCTTGGGCTCTAATGCTACTTCTGCTGCAAGGAAAAGGCTAAACATAATAATAGGGTGAATTAGGGGCAGTGCCCAACAAAATAACATTCAATCTCCAGAATGTAGGAGGCAGCAAGCACATTGTAGTGGATAAATTTATGGACTTTGTAGCTTGACGTGAATTTGGCTATGAGACTACTGTTTCCAAAACTTAGTAATCATGTAACTGAGCCTCAGCCTCCTCATTTGTAAGATTAGGCATAATGCACATCTCACAGAGCCATTGCAAAAACATGTGAGATAACGAATGCAATGGACCCATACACAGTAGGTATTCAATAAATTTTAGTTCCTCTTCATCACATTCCACATTAAGAAGGAAGAGGAAGATAACTGAATGACCCTTTTTCCTTGGCATCTTGTATACACCCTTTTCCCAATCAGTACAGGAGCTACTGATATTGAAGAGGTGAGACTCTTATCTATTTTAATGATAAGCGGAGAGTAAAGACTGCAAGAAAGAGAAAAGGAAATTTTATTTACCCCTTAGTGTTGGCTTCCTATTTTTCTTGGTACTTTGGTATTTTAAGAACTGTTTTTTGCAGGGTGTCTGGGTGGCTCAGTCATTAGTTAATCATCCAACTTCAGCTCAGGTCATGATCTCATGGTTCATGAGTTGGAGCTCCACGTAGGGCTGGAGCCTGCTTTGGATTCTGTGTGTGTGTGTGTGTCTCTCTCTTTGCCCCTTCCCTGTTCGTACTCTGTCTCTCTCCCTCTCAAAAAAATAAACATGTAAAAAACAAAACGAAACTGCTTTTTTAAAAAAAATCAGTTCAGGTCGGGGCACCTGGGTGGCTCAGATGGCTAAGAGTCCAGCTTGATTTCAGTCCAGGTCATCATCTCAGTGGCTTGTAGGACTGAGCCCCACCTCACCTTGGGCTCTGCACTGATAGTGTGGAGCCTGCTTGGGATCCTCTCTCTCTGCCCCTTCCCCACTCGTGTGCCCTCGCAATTCTCTCTCTCAAAAAATAAATAAACATTATTTTGAGAGAGAGAAAGTGAGAGACAGAGTGTGAACGGGGGAGGGGCAGAGAGAGACGGAGACACAGAATCCAAAGCAGGCTCCAGGCTCTGAGCTCTGAGCACACAGCCTGATGCAGGGTTCAAACCCACGAGCCCTGAGATCATGACCTGAGCCGAAGTCAGATGCTTAACCGACTGAGCCAAGTAGGAGCCTACCCCCCTCCCCCACCTCCCAGAAAAAAAATAAACAGTCAATTCAGTTGGAAAGGCTGTTTCTTTCCAAAAGAAAGAACTCCAATGTTTGATATAGCTGTAAGCACAGACCTAAGGCAAGAGATCACTGAAGAGTGCCTAGTTCCTTCAGACTCTGTTATCCATGATGGCTGTTCAGATATGTAAAGAATACCCAATGTTTGTTGGCTCAGATCCTAAGGAGCCCTCACTTCTAGAATGCTGATCATTGATAACTCTGTTGTGTGCACAGTTAGACGCTTTTTTTTTTTTAATTTTTTTTTTCAACATTTATTTATTTTTGGGACAGAGAGAGACAGAGCATGAATGGGGGAGGGGCAGAGAGAGAGGGAGACACAGAATCGGAAACAGGCTCCAGGCTCTGAGCCATCAGCCCAGAGCCTGACGCGGGGCTCAAACTCATGGACCGCGAGATCGTGACCTGGCTGAAGTCGGACGCTTAACCGACTGCGCCACCCAGGCGCCCCAAGACGCTTTACAAATAGATATCATCATTCCTTTTTTATAGAAGAGTAAACTGAGGATCAAACTGATCAGACAGCAAATTTTGTTGACTCTAATTTCAAAGTATATATCCAAAATCTGATGACTTCCCTACACTTCCACTGCTACCACCCTGGTACAAACCACCATCTCTCTTGGTGGAATGACTGCAATAACCTTCTAACTGGTCTCCTGCTTCCAATCTTGCTCCCCTACAGTATTTTCTAAACATAGCAGCCAGAGTGATTATGAAAAAACATTTTCAGATCATGTTACACCTTTGCTTAAAACCATCCAATGGCTCCTCATCTCAGAGCAAAAGCAGAAGTGCTTAAAATGACCTACAAAAGCTTAAATAATCTGATACCAGTTTGCCCTCTGACCCCAACTCTTATTACCCCCCCCCAACTTTTGCAGGTCCAGTCACACTGGCTCCCCCATGCCCTAAACCCACTTTATGGTGATTACTTTTTGCTGTTCCTTCCTTCTGCCTGGAATGATCGTTTTCCAGATAACAGCATGGCTTGCTTACTTTTTCTCTTCAGGTCTTTACTGAAATGCCATCTCAGTGAGCCTTCTCTGGTCGCAATAACTAAAATTATAAAACCCCAAATGCTTTTTATCCTACTCCCCTAAGGCCTCCCCCACAAAAAGTTACTCAATCAGATACCAAACAGACTTTTTGCTTCTCTCTGCTTAACAGATAAATCTGAAGTTTGTTTTCTTCCTTCTCTGAGATAGAAAGTGACAGTATAATGAAAAGTTCACATCTCCCTCATAGAGATGCAAATACCTCAAAAGAGGAGAAAGAACAAACCCATGGACCTCTTGAGGTCTGTTTCAGTCCTTCAAGTCTGTAAAGAGCCAAGCATGGCACCACTGGAGAAGAGAACAAGACTCACCATAATTTCTGATATAAAATGTAAATTCCCTGATATAAAATATGAGAAACATAATACTCTTGACTTCTTCCATTTACAAGATCTAGAGAGGGAATTTTCTTAGTATGACTGACTCAATCTCTAAAGCAATAAGGTACAGGAAAGGATAACATGCCATGATTTGCTATGACAAAGAACTAACACTGACTGAGTGAAATCTCCCAGACCTATGTCAGTCAATAAGTATGAAGAAGCTAGGAAAGTGAAGACAGAAAACATGGAAGCAACTCCCAGCTAATCCTCTTACTCCAGACAAACGGTGTGCTAATATAATACCAACAGGGATCTACCATATCAGAGTGGAAGAGAAACAAGGAAAAGCAAGTAAGAAAAAAGTTGCCAATTTCCGACTCAGCTTGAAAGCTACCAAAATTTGCAAGGCCTCTCTAGATACAAAGCCCAATCTCCTCTGGTCTAGAAGGCCAGAGTTTGACTTAGACTTGGCCTAAGCTCCACTGACTGCAGCAGCAGCCTGATTCACAAATAGGTGATAGGTGTTTCCTACTATATCTTCTTCCAATCAAATCACATTAGGAAAATAATGTATCATTACAGTGTTTATATTAAACTGCAAATTTTGAAAGAGAAGAGAAGAACACTTTACACCATTCTTGAAACATTTTGTTTCACAGCTCTATGTACAGTTGTGGTATTAATGTCATATATCACTCGGTAAATGAATTCTGCAAGGTTAAATAATGATATGTTTATGTTCTTTCCACTCATTGGCCCCCAGGTCAGCCAATCTGATCCAGGACTCCATGGCAACAGGCTCTATCACTAAGAGCTACAAGATAAGATTTCCTCTGCCTTTTTTTTTTTTTAAAATAAAGTATTTTCCACAGAAACTGCTACAAATACTGTCAAAAAGTAGTCTCCTCAGACAAATAAAAAATCCTGCCATTGATATGCTAAAAATGAACAGTGGAAGGAAAGGGTGAATAGCAATGACAATGAATCTATGCAAATAACAAGGGATCTCCAAAACTCCACAGAGATTTCCCTTGTTTAATTGAATCCTTGAATTGTGAAAAACCAACACCAAGATAAATTGAAGATTAGTATTAGGGGAGTGCTGCCCAGCTGAAATCACAGTATTGAAGCTTCCCAGGCGATAATATATAGAGAGAGCTAACAGTTTTAACTTAAGACAGCCAACCTTTGGGGCCCTGGGTGGCTTAGTCAGTTAAGCGTCCAACTCTTGATTTCAGCTCAGGTCATGATCTCACGGTTTGGGTTCAGCCTGCACTGGGCTCTGTGCTGGTAGCACAGAACCTGCTTGGGATCCTCTGTCCTGCCCCTTCCCTGCATGCATATGCAAGCTCTCTCTCAAAATAAATAAACTTGGAGAGGAAGAAGAAGGAGGAGAAGGAGAAGGAGGAGGGGGGGAGGGGGAAGGGAAGGAGGAGAAGGAGGAGGAAGAGAAAAGGCAGCTAATTTGTAAGTTTCCCATCATTTTTTCTGAACTGTTAAAGTGAGCCTCAAAACTCACAGATCTCAGGTTCTTATTGCCCCTATTTCTTAAATCACAGCTCATACCGTCCTTCAAATTCTGTGATGTCTTCTTCTCTACATTCCCCTCCCCTACCATCCTCTACTATGCTTAGAGAAAAAGACTGCCATGTCCAAATGAGGAAATAATACATTTGCTCTTCACATACCATATGTCCCTATTCCTTCTCCATCAGCTGTAGACCTCACTGAAACAAAGTGGAAGCAAGAGAATTACAAAGTAGTTAAGGAGACTAGACTGAAACAACCCATCATTCTCCCTAGAGGAGTTCACTGACATTCTAAAATCCACCTGACATATTACAACATACTCTGCTTTCCAGCATGCTTTTCACCAATAACTGATATAATATTTCTGGCTGCAACAAGCAACTCTGGTCCCCACCTGCTGGTATATGGTGGTAAGTGAATGCTGAAAAGTAGACAGAATGTAAAAGGTCGGGGTCAAAATTAGCTTGGAAACTATACATTTTCATCTGGCTCACATTGTTGTGGCTTTTTGTTTTAATTGTGCTAAATACACATAACATAAAAATTACCATTTTATTCATTTTTAAGTATACAGTCCAGTAGCATTAGGTACATTCATATTATTTGCATTACAGAAGAGAACATGGTTTCAGACACAAAGGCCACGGTAAGAGACTACAATCATTCTTTCTGTGATTATTTACTAAACTTGTATTTATTGTACAAGTCACTTATTATTAAGAAGTATAGTTTAGGGGCCTGGGTGGCTCATTCAGTTAAGCGTCCAACTTCAGCTCAGGTCATAATCTCATGGTTTGTGGTGGGTTCGAGCCCCACACTGGGCTCTATGCTGACAGCTTGGAGCCTGGAGCCTGCTTCAGATTCTATGTCTCCCTCTCTCTGTTCCTTCCCCACTTGCACGCTCTCGCACTCTCTGTCGCATGCGCTCTCTCTCTCCCTCTCTCAAAAATAAACGTTAAAAAATTTTAAAAAGAAGTATGAAGAAGTATGGAGAATAGTCAAATGTTAATATCTGATACTAATGCCCACTAAAAGCAGTGATCCACACATGTATTTCCAGTATGCTTTTCACATGCTGAATATAGTTTCTTAGGTGCACATCTCAGTTCCCAAACAAGTCCAAAGCATATAGAGGTCTACATCTCTTTTGTCAGCACTGAGTTCCAAGGGACCCATAGTTAGCATGCTAACCCATGTTAGCAGACTAACATGAGAAGCAATAAAGAGTTCTAGAAACTCCTAGAACAGAGAAAACATTTCCTGTTACACTGTTTCGAATTTCCAATGAATTGAGGCACTATTAAGAGAATTAAGGTTGTTAAAGAGACAGCAAAGAGGTAAAATGTTAACTTGTAGTGGGAATCATAATATCAAAGCTAAAAAAAAAAAAAAAAAAAATCACTACCAGCCCTCTCTCTAGATCAGTTGCCTTTATACCTTTGTAACAGAAAACCCAAACATTTTGTTCCCTTTTCTAAAAAAAAATCCTGGGCCAGTAGGCAAAGAAAAACAGCATATTTACTAATCTCAGAAGCACAAGAAGCTGCATGAATAGGCTATTTTCTCAGTGATGCTGTCTTCCAATGTGAAAGCCCTGGGCTCTGGTCAGAGGAGGCCATTTTCCTCAAGTACCAAAAACAGCTGCAGCAGCGATCATTTATTGTGCATCTACTGTGTTCCATTTATATAAGGAATTTATATAAGTTCTATCACATTTATCTTCACTTTCACACATTTTGAAAATTTACTTTCAGATACTAACAGTAAGGATTTAAATTTTTTTCTTTAAAAATTTTTTTAATATTTATTTTTTAGAGAGAGTGAGACAGAGTATGAGCAGGGGAGGGGCAGAGAGAAGAGGGAGACACAGGCTCTGGGCTGTCAGCACAGAGCCTGACACGGGGCTTGAACTCACAAACTGCATGATCGTGACCTAAGCCAAAGTTGGACACTTAACCGACTGAGCCACCCAGGTGCCCCAGGATTTAAGATGTTTTCATCTTTCTTTTAAGATCAGAAAAGTATTATAGGCTTCTTTATATTTATAGAAAACACACACAAAAAGAAAAGAAAAGACAACCATAATCTATAACTAAGAGATAACTGCTATTAATAACAGTATTTTCAGACATATTTTTCTAAATTTTGTTTCCATATTTGTATGTAATTGACAATCACATTGCATATATTTCCGTATCTAATATACACATATATATATTTTTTTAATCAGAGAGAGAGAGTGAGCGTGCACACGAGTGGGGGAGAGGGACAGAGGTTGAGAGAGAGAATCCCAAGTAGGCTCCATGCTCAGAGTGGAGCCTGACACGAGACTTGATCCCATGACCCTGGGATCATGACCCAAGTCAAAATCAAGAGTCGGACGCTCAACCGACTGAGCCACCCAGGTGCCCCCATAACTAATAATTTTTATAGTTTACATTACATAGAACATCTTTATACCATGATTTTTTCTACTACTAAAACTGTGACAAAAATACAACTGTGGCCATTTTCTCCACTATTACTTTTAAAAACAGTCATTTTTTAAGTTTTAAGAACAGAGAGACAGAAAGCGCTAATGGGGGAGGGGCAGAGACCGAGGGAGAGAGAGAATCCCAAGCAGAGCATGGAGTGTGACCCCACGACACTGGGATCATGACCTGAGCAGAAATCAAGAGCTGGTCGCTCAACCAACCGAGCCACCCAGGTGCCCCTAAGGTTTTATTTTTAAGTAATCTCTACACCCAAATATGGGGCTCAAACTCACAATCCTGAGATCATGAAAGGCACACTCTACCAACTGAGCTGGCCAGGTACCCCACATGTACCATAATTTTTAACTATTTTCCTATTATTGGATATTTAGGAAAGCTGTTACTTTTTATAATAAAATAATGCTGTGATGAACATCTTTGTACTTAAGTCTTTATTCACATTTCTCATCAACTCCCTAGAATAAATATCCAAGAGTTCTGGGGGTAAAAAACGTCCCCCCAGGTTCACTCCAGTTAACAGAAGCGAGGCTAGCCACACTATCTGTAGTGTTTCTCAACTGTTCCCCCAGGAACATAATAATGTCCACTTCACACATCCCATGACAGTGCCTGGACTTTAAGGACATTCACCCAGGTAGGGCTTCTCAGTTTCTACTTTTCTTCAACTCATGCCCCATTTTAGTGACATTAACTCTTCTTTCCTATATACTCCACTAGAAAAAATATATACCCTGTACTCCTTTAGACTCACTGGCCTAAGAAAATTAATACGGAGGAAAGGACAAAAAGTTACACAGGAAAATGTTCTCTTTTATGTTAATGTCACACACACCGTTCACTAGCTCTTGTCAGTATACCTTGATATTAGAGAGCAATCCAAAAGATGAAGCCTCAAAAACTACAAAAAATAACTCTCTAAATCCTTACTATGAAACTATAAGAAGGTAAAAGGGTGTGGAGATATTGAATATTTCAGTATTTGTTTGTGATCTGACATATGGTCAATCATTTAAGATCCTAGATTTTTTAAAAAGTAAGCTCTATACCCAATGTGGGCTTGAACTCATGACCCTGACATCAAGAGTCACATACTCTACAGACTGAGCCAGCCAGGCCTGCACCAGGTCTTAGTTTTTTTTTAAGCTTGTGAATTTAAGGAGTCTTTCTATATAGTACTTCATATAAATCTTACAGTCACAAATATATGGAAAAAGAGTATCACCTCATCAACTCACAGAGAGAAAAGCAGAGGATACAAAGTTTCAGAGGTAGACAACAAAGGCAAGTGTCCTAAGATTTTAAAGCACATCAGAACAATGGTACAAAGGAAAACACAAAACAAAAAATAAAAAACAACCAATCATCATCGACAGAAGTCAAAAGATGAATGATGGCCAAGGAACGAAAAAGAGAGCAATTAATCTGAGAGAACATGTTCCCAATTTGGCCTCAAATAATAAGCATCAAATTAGAAAAGATACTTCCTAAAAGGACGAGCTGTGTCAATTTTAAACTTAAGTACTTAGATTATACAAATATTCATTTAAAAAACTCAGTATCTTACATGGCTTTAAAATCACTCCGGCTTCTCAAAAATTACTGGTCACCTGAAGATATAAATGGTACATTCCTAAACATTAATAATAATGGCTAATGCAAACCAGGAACTATCTTTAAAGACTTTACATGCACTAACTCTTTTAATCCTCAAAACAACCCTAGCAGGTGGATACTATTATTATCTTCATTTCATGTACTTTACATACGAAGAAATGGAGATATTAAGTAATTTGTCCAAGGTCAGAGAACCAGCAATTGGCATAGCTGGAATTTGAGCTCAAGCAGCGTAAATCCAGAGTCCAAGCATTTAGCCACTATACTTTTCCAAAAAACAAAAAACAAAACAAAAAAGGCAAAACAAACAAACAAACAAACAAACAAACAAAAAACACACCTCCCAATAGACTATTTAACTATAGACTATTTAGTAGGTAGGCTAGGAGCTAGGAGAGAAGAACATCAGAAAGAAGTCTGTAAAAAGTTTTAGGCACAGAAAGAGTCTCTATCAATTTTGCCAGAAAGTTCTTTTGATATATATCACATTTTAAATTATTCCAAATAGGGTGATGGTAAGCACCTTTTGCAAAAGCAGTTCTTGATCTTTTCTTCCCCCTTTAACAAAAAAAAAAAAAAAAAAAAGTGGAAAAAAAGGAAGGATAAAAAGAAACTGAAATCTTACTTCTCCAACACCTTTCAACAGCTTTTCTTGCCTTGACCTTTTCCAAAACCTTGATGGTTAGAAAACAAAGATGAAAAAAGAAGGCACTTTCAGTTGAAATAAAAAGACCTCTTAGTAATTTTTCCACTGCTAATGACTGAAACATCTAAGACTTTAGGTCGATCCCACCCACTCCCAAATGGAAGGAAAACCAAGTTAACAAAACCGTCATCTTTTAATTTCACAGCAGTTTTCTTCCCCCTCTAAGGCTATTCCTGTCCTCGCTGCAGACAGGGAACTGCTCCCAGTGACGTCAGAGCAGTCTCCCAGCAACGATTAATAGGGCTGTCCACCACAGGGGTTTCCTGAAAAGCTAGCAAGAAATTATCCACATATTTGCTGCAATACTGAGATGCAAGGATGTGGTGGAATTTCTCTTAACTCTTACAGCTCCAGTCTCTGGCAAGGTTATTCTGGAATGCTCTCAGTTTCCCCTAGGATTATCTTCCTTTTTCTTACCCTACTTCTCTCCAAATAAAATTATAATTTTGTTAGTTTGAAATACTTACACCTGTAATAAATATTGATATATGTGAACTACCATAAAAATAGGACTGAATATAAGTCCAGCAGACATTACTCTTTTCATTTCATACACAGAAAAAATGAAAGCAGAGAACAGAAAAGCATGTCAGGACAGAAAATAGGCAAGCAAGTCCTTAAAGGTACTTTTCCATATATGCCTCCCAAACACACCCATAGACAGGCAAATCTTAAATTTTCCTAAGCTCTAGTCTACTGAATTTTTCACACTGACCTCTGCAGGCAGCCCTCCAGAGATCAATGGTATTAAAATGGAGTTGCATAAAAAGAAACTGGATGCCCAAACACTTACTTAAACCAAAAAAAAGGTAAGTTAGGTTCACACCCAAGAGGATATCTAACAATTTCTTCCTAAAGCTTTGCTTTAGCTCCATACATTCAAAATGAGAGTTTTTACTTTAACTACAATAGCAAGGAATTTCACCCATCTACTTATTTTTTGAGGTCTGAGAAACAGTATACAAACTGCCTGCTCAGGACCAGTGCAAATAAGGTAGAAAAATTCCAAATTCCAAAGCTCAACCTAGAATTACTCATGGATGCGAGGTTCCAGAAACCTGCTTATGAGCCCTTTTTCATTCCATATTTAGAAAAAGCAATTAAGTAAAATTCATTAGAAGCAGGACATACAGGGTTAATTCAAACACTATGCTTCAGCAATCCTGACTTTGGCCCCAACCTATTCTAAAAGGAAACAAACCAAATAGCATCGCTATCATTAACAGTATCCCACTTTGGCTTCGGCTCTGTTCAGTGGAACCCAGTTATCATCAAGGCATCGATGGAAGAACGCACCGCTTCAGATGGATTTTCTTCTTCCTTCTCTCTGTCCCCTCCCTCTCAGAAGAAAAAGACTGCAAACAAAATCACTACGTCACTGGAGGCAGAGGGAATCCCATCTCTGCACTCTTTAGAAACCAAGGCCAGCAAATAAAAACAGGCCAATTACAAGAAACAAACAAGTAATCCAAAATAAGAAGCAGTAAACCCACAGGAAATTCTTATAAGCTCAATACGTCAGAACGCATGTTTCAGTAAAAAGGCTGAACACGTTCCTCCTAACATGTTCAAAATCAAAAAAAGCTTCCAAGACACGGCAAAGGCGACATATTTCTTATCACAGTTAAAGACTAGGGGGCAGTTACATAAAGACATAGGACACAGAGATATATTCACCAGCCGGGTGTGGATTGCTGTGGAATGACACAGTGAAGGATATTTATAGGGGATTCCCTGCTTCCTGCAATGTGCGTCAACAGCATCACCAAAGAGAACAGAAATCACCACTATTCTCATAAGCTAAATCTGAATGAAGCATCGCCTGAAATAGCCATTGAAGAGGTAGAATCTGAATACAATAAAAGTTCTAGCAAACCTAATTTTTGAAATATTTTAAAAATAAAACCCAGCAAATGAAAATGCCCACAAAACTTAACATATGAGAATTCTCTAATTTTCCTAGTTTGTATAATACAGTTAAATTGACTAAGATAAAAAAGAGCTTTCTAGCTTCTTCCCTACTCAGTCTGTGGAGTTCAAGGACTTTTATATAAAGAAAGAAAATTATCCAAAACTCACCCCAGATGGATCTGCACTTAAACCAACAGCAAGCTCACATTATTAATGGAGACCTCATTGTAAGAATCTGTTCTGCTGGAATTTTGCAGAAGAAATTCCTTCTGGGAAACCTGTGCCTCTTCCCCCACCCACGGTCCCCTCCCACCCCCTTCACCCTTGAATGAAATGCTACTGATCCTTGCTGCTGCGTCTCCAGCAGGCTAATTGTTCTGACAAGCAGCTCTGAAGCAGACCACGGCCCAGCTGTTCAGAGGGATGTCACCCAGAGCTCTGCCAATAGTCACACACACACACACACACACACACACACACACACACACACAGGCCGCAAGAGCACCCCTCCCAACTCGTCTTCTCGCTCTCATTCAAGCACTTCAGTGACATGCCTGCCTCCACACTGCTCTGAGGATAGCTTTTAAAGACACAGCAGCAGTTCTTTCCTGCTGCATATGTTGAGATGCCAAAATAAAGTCTTATTACAGTAGAATAACAAGTTGTAGATATGTATGGAGTTAAAAGTTCACTTTGAAATTTACTTGGACTTTTTCTAATCTGTAAAATAACTGAGGACAGAGAAATGGTCTTTGCTTAAAAGCTACTAAGTTGGACTTCAGAAATTAAGAGCAAACCTAGACAGAGAATTTTATTTCCAGTGAGTTATATAGGTAGGCAACACAGAATACTAGTAGCTATCTGTTCCTCCCTCCCTATGTGTCTCCAAAAGGATGGGGAGGAAAGACTTTGGCTATAAAATGGGGGGAAGAGGAAACTGTGATGGCATCTTACTGATTAATGAAAAAGGACAAGAATAGAGTGTAAGGATGTGGATGAGGATAAACAGAACTTTAAAAAAGGAAGTGATACAAAAGACACCAGGAAAGAAGAGTAATAGTTCTTTTAATTATTATTATTATTTATTATTATTTTTAATTAATTTTTTAAATATTTATTTTTTAGAGAGAGAGATAGTGTGCAAGTGGGGGAGTGGCAGAGAGAGGGAAACACAGAATCTGAAGCAAGCTCCAGGCTCTGAGCTGTCAGCACAGAGCCCCATGCAGGCCTCAAACTCATGAAATGCGAGATCATACCTGAGCAACCTACTGAGCCACCCAGGAGCTCCAGAAGAGTAACAGTTCTTAAAAGTATGCATGGCTATGGGACAGAAGACACGTAAGTGACCTTGGGTCCTGATTTTTAAGAGCCCAAGGAAAGGTAGTAATAATCTCTATTGCTACATTTATTTTTTTTTTAATTTTTTCAATGTTTATTTATTTTTGAGAGAGAGAGAGACAGAGTGCGAGCAGGGGAGGGGCAGAGAGAGAAGGAGACACAGGATCTGAAGCAGGGCTCCAGGCTCTGAGCTGTTGGCACAGAGCCTGATGTGGGGCTCGAACTCACAAATTGTGAGATCATGACCTGAGCCAAAGTCGGACGCTTAACTGACTGAGCCACCCAGGTGCCCCACTATTGCTACATTTATAACTGGACATTATAAATGGTGCAAAGTCTTCAGTAGCACAAACTAATACATGGTAGGATCCAGGCATCCTGAGAAAAACAATAAAACCTGTCACAAAGACAACTAGTTGTTCATTCAACAATATATTGGTTGTGTACTTGTGTTCTTACGATGGGCCCGACACTATGATAAGCTCTAGGAATATGAGATAGATTCATTAGGGGTCATACAGAAGGGAAAAAAAAGGATCTGGCTTTCATTCTGAATGAGATGAAGTGATTAGGGGGTCAGAAAGCTGATCTTGAAGGGACAAAAGACCACTGATAGAAATCTGGCTTTTACATTTAGAGGAGAGGCCATCTCACTTGAGATGACAAGCCACTGGGAATTCTTAAGCAGAAAATGGCATGCATTTGACCTATGTTTCTCTTTTGCCTCCAAATTTTTGAGAAAATCTAACATTCAGAGATTTTGCAAAAATAGAACGAGTCACCTAGATTCATATACAGTTAGTACATATGTGTGCATGCATCCATGTGTGTAAATTTTTTTCAGAACTATTTGAGATGTTCTCATAATGACCCTTCACACATAAAATAATTCAGCATGTATCTCCTAATAAAGTCACTCTGAACTATGAGAAGGGCCACTACTCAAGGCCCAGATGGGTTAATGGGTAGAGCACCTGCTAAAAAAATCTAAATAGTACTGCAAAAGCTTAGAAAACTCAAATGACTTTAGTATCACCATCTACTGAAAGCTGGACAGAATTTGCAAGGTGAACCTAACCAGGTCAAATGTCTGCTAAAATAAAAGCCAACATTCACCCTAGCATTTAAACTACACCCAGACTATTGCTTCTCGGCCTTTTGGCTAAGATCAAGTGTAAACTAGACCCAGACCCTTGTAATATAATATTCATATTTTCCAGAATACAATCCAAAAATTACTTAGCATACAAAAAGAAAAGATACAAGATAATTTCAATTTGTATAGGAAAAGAGATGACCAGATACAAAATTGAGATGACACAGATATAAGAAATCTGACAGCTATTAAAACAGCTATTATAAAAATTCTCCAACAGCAGTATAACATACAGACTTGTTGAATCACTATGTTGTACACTTGAAACTAATGTGAACACTGTATCAACTATACTTCAAATTTTAAAAAGGTATTTTAAAATATTTTTGTGGAGATAGAAAGATAATCTATCACTTGAGAATTGTATTTAAGCATGAAAAATACCCCCTGTATTGAGCTAATATCCCTATGATTAAAATAATACCTTTCTTTTATTAAAAAAAAAAAGAAAATCTTTCCCTAAAAAATTAGGGAAGCATTCCTGAAACTAATGGTAAGACAGAATGTCTCAAAAAAAAAAAAAAAAATAGAGGATATAAAAAGAACCAAATGGAAATTTTAGAATGAAAAATATAACAACCAAAATATAAATATTCACTTGATGGGTTCAACAGCAGAACAGAAATGAAAGAAGAATCCAGTGAATTTTCAGACAGATCAAATTCAAACTGAACACAGATAAATCTGAAGATTCAATAGCAATTAGAGGCGCCTGAATGGCTCAGTCGGTTAAGCATCTGACTTGGCTCAGGTCATGATCTCATGAATGGTGAGTTTGAGCCCTGAAGCTGGCTCTCTGCTGTCAGCATAGAGCCTGCTTCAGATCCTCTGTCCCCCTCTCTCTCTGCCCCTTCCTCACTCTCTCTCTCTCAAAAATAAACATAAAAAATTTCAATAGAAACTTAAATAGGAATCAGCTCGGGGCGCCTGGGTGGCTCAGTCGGTTAAGCGGCCAACTTTGGCTCAGGTCATGATCTCACGGTCTGTGAGTTTGAGCCCCGCATCGGGCTCTGTGCTGACAGCTCAGAGCCTGGAGCCTGTTTCAGATTCTGTGTCTACCTCTCTCTGACCCTCTCCTGTTCATGCTGTGTCTCTCCCTGTCTCAAAAATAAATAAAATGTTAAAAAAAAAATCTTACATAGGAATCAGCTCAAATCTGAACAATAAAGAGAAAAAAAGATTGGGGGAAAAGAAATAAATTATCAAGGACCTGCAAGACAATAGCAAAATGTCTAATATTTGGGCCATCAGTGTCCTAAAAGGAGGGAATAAAGAGTGTGGTGAAATATTTGAAGAAACAATGTTTAAAAACTTCACTAATCTGGGAGGCACCTGGGTGGTACATTCAGTTAAGTGCCCGACTCCATCTCGGCTCATGATCTCACCATTCATGAGTTCAAGTCCCACATCAGGCTTTTGCACTGATGGTGAGGAGCCTGCTTGGGATTCTGTCTCTCCTTCTCTCTGCCCCTCCCCTGCTTGTGCACATGTTCACTCTCTCTCTCCTCTCAAAATAAACTTAAAAAAATTAATGAATTAAAAAAAAAACTTCACAGGGCGCCTGGGTGGCTCAGTCAGTTAAGCATCGGACTTCGGCTCAGGTCATGATCTAACAGTACGTGAGTACGAGCCCCGCGTCAGGCTCTGTGCTGACAGCCTAGAGCCTGGAGCCTGCTTCGGATTCTGTGTCTCCCTCTCTCTCTCTGTCCCTCCCCTGTTCATGCTCTGTCTCTCTCTGTCTCAAAAATAAATAAATGTTAAAAAAAATTAAAAAAAAATAAAAAAATTAAAAAATAAAAAAAATTAAAACTTCACAAATTTGGGGTGTCTAAGGGCTCAGTCAATTAAAAGTACAACTCCAGCTCAGGTCATGATCTCACAGTTGGTGAGTTTGAGCTTCACACTGAGCTTTTTGCTGTCAGCCCAATTCAGATACTCTGTCCCCATCTCTCCCTGGCCCTCCCCCCACTCGCGTGCACGCTCTCTCTCTCTCTCTCTCAAAAGTAAATAAACATTAAAAAAACTTTTAGGGGCACCTGGGTGGCTCAGTCGGTTAAGCGTCTGACTTCAGCTCAACTCATGATCTCACAGTTCATGAGTTTGAGCCCCGCATCCAGCTCTGTGCTGACAGCTCATAGCCTGGAGCCTGCTTCAGATTCTGTGTCTCCCTCTCTCTGTGCACCTCCCCCACTTGTGCTCTGTCTCTTCCTCAAAATAAATAATCATAAAAAAATTTTTTTTTAAACTTCACAAATTTGTAAGACATAAACATATAGAGTCAAGAAGCTCAGCAATCCCCAAATAGGATAAATAAAACAAAATCTACCCCTGGATTTATAATAATCTCATGGCTTAAAACTGAAGACAAAAAAAAAAAAAAAAAATCTTGAAAGCAACCAGAGAAAAATGATGTGTTACCTATTAAGGAAACAATGATTTGAATGACTTTATATTTCTCATCACAAAGGGGGCTTAGAAGGAAATAACATTTTAAAGTGCTAAAAGGAAATATAGCATTCTATATCCAGAGAAAATATCCTTCAGTAATGAAAATGACATAAAAACATTCTCAGTTAAAGAAAAACTAAGATAATTCATTGCCAGCACACCAGTTCCCAAAGAATGGCCAGTGGCACCTGGGTGGCTCAGTTGGTTGAGCATCCTAATCAGTTTTGGTTCAAGTCATGATCTCTCAGTTCATGGGTTCGAGCCCCAAGGCAGGCTCCTCAGCACAGAATCTGCTTGGGATTCTCTCTCCCTCTCCCTCTATCCCTCCCCCACATGCATACCCCCCTGAAAAATAATTTTTAAAAATAAAATAAAAGAATGGCCAAAAAAAAGTTCTTAAAAAAGATGGGGAATAATACAGCTAATCTTAGAAGACCAGGAACAAAGAAAGAAAAATATAAATACTAAATATCTGGTTACATATAATAGATTATTCTCTTCCTCTTGAGTTCTTTAAAATATTTGATATTTGCAAGCAAAAAATTCTACGATTATCTCATGGAATTTTCACTGTATGTCAATAAATGTAATAGATAAGACAACTACAATATTAAGCAGGGGATAGGACAGGAACTGATACGGTATTAAGGTTTCAACATTCTACCTAATGGCAAAGTATTCATTCTAAGTAGACCATAAGTTAGGTGTGTGTATTGAGAAAAAAAGAGAGATCCCTAGAGCAACCAATAAAATCTACACAAAAAGGTATAGTCAAAATCTAACAGATAAATTTAAATGACTAAAATGGAAAACTACAAAATGTTCTAATGACTCTAAAGACAGGAGAAGGATATCATCAGAGGATTAAACATAGGAAGAATAAAGAAAAAAAAATATTATGGGAGACTTAAATCTAAACATATCAATAATTACATTAAATGTAAATGGTCTAAAAATGCCAATTAAAAGACAGAGGCTGTTCAAATACAAGAAATACAGAAACTTCAAAAATAATGATATAGGCAGGTTGAAGGCAAATAGAATAATCTGCGCAATATGATACTTTTTTTTTTTAACGTTTATTTATTTTTGAGAGGGACAGACAGAATGCGAGTGGGTTAGGGGCAGAGAGAGAGGGAGACACAGAATCTGAAGCAGGCGCCAGGCTCCGAGCTGTCAGCACAGAGCCCAACGCGGAGCTTGAACCCACGAGCCGTGAGATCATGACCTGAGCCGAAGTTGGATGCTCAACTGACTAAGCCACTCAGACGCCCCTCAATATGATACTTTAATAGTGTATACAAGACATTAGACATTAGTGAAAACCCATAGAACTGTATAATACAAAGACTGAAACCTAATATAAATAATGGACTTTACTTAATAATAATGTATCAATATTGGCTCATCAATTGTAACACATGTACCACACTAATACAAAATGTTAGGGGAAACTGTGTATTTTGGAGGAGGACTTATATGGGAACCCTGTGCTTTTTCCTCAATTTTTCTATAAACCTAAAATTACTCTAAAAAAATAAAGTCTATTAATTTAAATTTTAAAAGATCAAAAAAAGATACACTATACAAATACTCACACACACACACACACAAAGGCTGGAATGGCTATATTAATATTAGCCAAAGTATACTTCAGAGCAAAGAAAGTACCAGGGATAAAAAAGAATATTAGATAATGATAAAAGGGGCATCTCATCAAGATGACAGTTCTAAACATCTATGCACCTAACAACAGAGCTTCAAAATTCACAAAGGAAAAACAGAACTAGAATTAAAAAATAGACAAATGCACAAGTACAGTTGCATGTTTCAAGACCCCTCTTCCTGGAATAGATGGACCCATTAGACCAAAAATCAGCAAGGATATAGAAGAAGTGAAAAATAATCATCAAATGACAGGATCTAATTGACATTTATAGAATATTCCAATTAAAAATGGAATATTCATTCCTTTCAAGTGCTCATGTAAACATTCACCAAGATAGGCCATCTATCTTGAGTCACAAAAAAACCTTAACAAATTTAAAAGAACTGAAATCATAAAAAGTACATTCTCTCACCATTAACAGAATGTGATTAGAAATCAATAACAAAGATATTATAGGAAAACCTCCAAACACTTGGAAATTAAACAACATACTTCCAAATAATCCATGGGTCAAAAAGGTAATCTCAAGAAAAATTGGAAGATATTCTGAACTGAACAAAAATGTAAATGTAATATACCAAAATTTATGGGATACAAACTAAATACATACTTACAAGGAAATATATATGTAGCACTAAATGCTTATATTAGAAAAGTAGTGTCATGTATTGAATATCTGTGTCCCTCCAAAATTCATATGTTGAAGCTCTAATCCTGTGCAGCTTTATTTGGAATGGGGTGTGTAGGAAGTAATTAAGTCAAATGAGGTTACACGGATGGGGTCCTGATCTGATAGGATTAGTGCCCTTATAAGATGGAGAAAGCTTGCTCTTTCTCCATCTTCCCTAGCACATATAAGAGGTCCTGTGAGTATACAGCCAGAGAACAGCTGTCTACAAGCCAAGAGAAGAGGCCTCCTCAGAATTAAGCCTACTTTGTTGGCACCTTAATCTTAGACTTCCCAGCGTGGAGACATATGAGAATTAATTTTCTGTTGTTGAAGACACCCATTCTCTGGTATTTTGTTCTAGCAGCCTATGCTGACTAATACAAGTAGAAAGGTCCTGGGGGGCCTGGGTGACTCAGTCAGTTAAGCGTCTGACTTTGGCTCAGGTCATGATCTCACAGTTTGTGGGTTCGAGCCCCACACTGGCCTCTATGCTGACAGCTGGGAGCCTGGAGCTTGCTTCCGATTCTGTGTCTCCTTCTCTCTCTGCTCCTCCCCAACTCGTGCTCTGTCTCGGTCTCTCAAAAATAAATAAATAAATGTTTAAAAAAAAAAAAAAAAAGGCAGAAAGGCTTATATACTAACTTTCCATCTTTAAAAAAAAAAAAGGTGGCACCTGGGTGGCTTAGTTCATCGAACATCCAACTTTGGCTCAGGTCACGATCTTGTGGTTCATGAATTTGAACCCCGCATCATGCTCGCTGCTGTCAGCACAGAGCCCACTTCAGGTCCTGTGTCTCCTTCTCTCTCTCTTCCCCTTGCCCGCTCATGCTATCAAAAATAAACATTGGGGCTCCTGGGTGGCTCAGTCAGTTAAGCATCCGACTTCAACTCAAGTCACGATCTCATGGTTCGTGAGTTTAGGCCCGGCATCTGGCTCTCTGCTGTGAGCACAGAGCCTGCTTTGGATCCTCTGTCTCTCTGCCCTTCCCTCCCATAAACAAATAAACATTAAAAAAATAAACAAAATAAACACAAAGAACAAAATAAACTCAAAGTAACCAGAATGAAGATAATAATAGAAAGCAGAAATTAATAAAATTAAAAGCAGGAAAAAAAAAAATCAATGAAACCAAAAGCTGATTCTTTGAAAAGATGTCACAAATCTCTAGCAAGACTGAAAAGATAATAAAATTGACAAATCTCTAGCAAGACTGACACAGAAGAGAGAAAACACACATACTAACAGGAATGAAAAAAAAAAACAAAAAAAAACCAGGAGTGCCTGGGTGGCTTAGCAGGTTAAGTGTCCGACTCTTGGTTTCAGCTAAGTTCACGATTTCATAGTCTGTGAGATTGAGCCCCGTGTCAGGGTCTGCACTGACAGCATGGAGCCTGCTTGGGATTCTCTCTTCCTCTCTCTGCTCCCCCCAACACTCCCCCCACACTCACAGGCACACAGTCTCTCTCTCTCAAAATAAATAAGTAAACAAACAAACAAACAAACAAACAAACATTAAAAAAAAAGATATCACTTTGGATTCCACAGACATTAAAAAGGTAAATCAACAACTCAGGAAACAAAAGGTGTTGGTGAGAATGAAGAGAAAGGGGAACACTTTTGCACTGTTGGTGAGAATGCACACTCGTGCAGCTACTCTGGAAAACAGTATGGAGGTTCCTCAAAAAATTAAAAATAGAACTACCCTACAACCAGGCAATGACACTACTAGGTATTTATCAGAAGAATACAAACATGCTGATTTGAAGGAGCACATGTATTCCAATGTTTATAGCACACTATCAACAATAACCACAATTATGGGAAGAGTCTAAATGCCCATCAACTGACGAACAGATAAAGAAGATGTGATATATATATATATATAATGGCATATTACTCAGCAACCAAAAACAATGAAACCTTGCCATGTGCAACAACATGGATAGAACTAGAGTGTATCATGCTAAGTGAAATAAGTCAGTCAGAGAAAGATAAAGATCACATGATTTCACTCATATGTGGAATTTAAGAAACAAAACAAATGAATATAGGGGAAGGGAAGGAAACATAAGATAAAAAGAGAGGGAGGTAAACTCTAAGAGACTCTTAAATACAGAGAACTGAGGGGTGACTGAGTGGCTCAGTTGATTAAGCCTCTAACTCTTGATTATGGCTCAGGTCCTGATCTCAGGGTTTCCTGAGTTCTAGCCCCACATGGGCTCTGTGCTCTCAGCTTGAGATTCTCCCTCTTTCTCTTTTCCTCCTTTCTTTCCCTTTCTCAAAATAAATAAATAAACTTAAAAAAAAAAAACAGAACTGAGGGTTGCTGGAGGCATGTTGGATGGGGGGATGGGCTAAATGGGTGATGGGCATTAAGGAGGGCACTGGGATGAGCACTAGGTGTTACATGTAAGCGATGAATTACTAAATTCTACTCCTAAAATCAGTATTACACTATATGTTAACTAACTTGGATTTAAACAAAACTTAAAAATTAAAAAGAAAAGATAATAAGCATTACACACAATTCTAAACACATAGATTCAACTACTTAGTTGAAACAGACCACTTCCTTAAAAACTACAAGTTATCGGGGCGCCTGGGTGGCGCAGTCGGTTAAGCGTCCGACTTCAGCCAGGTCACGATCTCGCGGTCCGGGAGTTCGAGCCCCGCGTCGGGCTCTGGGCTGGTGGCTCGGAGCCTGGAGCCTGTTTCCGATTCTGTGTCTCCCTCTCTCTCTGCCCCTCCCCCGTTCATGCTCTGTCTCTGTCTGTCCCATAAATAAATAAAAACGTTGAAAAAAAAATTAAAAAAAAAAAAAACTACAAGTTATCAAAAGTAATCAGAAATAAATTAGATACTTGAATAATCCTATAACTAACAAAGAAATCTATAGGGCCCAGATATTTTCTCTGGTAAATTTCAGCACACATTTACAGAAGTAATTGTATCAATTCTGTACAATCTCCTCAGAAAACAGAAGAGAAGGAAACACTTCCTAACTAATCTTATGAGGCCAACATTACCCTGATACCCAAACCAGGCAAAGACATTACAAGTACAGACCAATATCCTCATAAAACAAAGATGCTAGCATTATCAACAATAGCCAAAGTATGGAAAGAGCCCAAATGTCCATCGATGGATGAGTGGATAAAGACTATGTGGTATATATATACAATGGAGTATTACTCAGCAATCAAAAAGAATGAAATCTTACCATTTGCAACTATGTGGATGGAACTGGAGGGTATTATGCTAAGTGAAATTAGTCAGTCAGAGAAAGACAAAAATCAGATGACTTCACTCATATGAGGACTTTAAGAGACAAAACAGATAACATGAAGGGAAACAAAAATAATATAAAAACAGGGAGGGGGACAAAACAAAAGAGACTCATAAATATGGAGAACAAATTGAGGGTTACTGGATGGGTTGTGGGAGGGGGGATGGGCTAAATGGGTAAGGGGCATTAAGGAATCTACTCCTGAAATCATTGTTTCACTATATGCTAATTTGGATGTAAATTTTAAAAAATAAAAAATAAAATTAAAAACAAAACCAAAAACACAATGATGCTAAATGTCAACAAAATTCTAGTAAATCAAATCCAGTAATATATAAAAAATATAATGTATTACAAACTAGTGGGTGTGTCACAAGAATGCAAATCTGATTCAATTTTTGGAAATCAATCAATGTAATCCACCATATTGAATCTAAAGAAGAAAAAAAAAACACATGATCATTTCAACCACTGAGGAAAAAAGCATTGCACAAAATTCAACACCCAGTCACAATAAAAACTCTCAACAAACTAGGAATACAAGGAAATTTCCTGAGTTTAAAGGGCAACTGTAACAAACTTAAAGACAGATTCCTTCCTGGAGCGCCTGGTTGGTTTGGTCCGTAGAGCATGCAACTCTTGATCTCAGGGTCATGAGTTCAAGCCCCACATTGGACATAGAGCCTACTTACAATTAAAATAAATAAGTATATAAATAAAATCTTTTAAAAAATCCCCAAGATGAGAAACAAGACAAGGCTGTCCACTGTCAACCATTACTATTCAACATCATAGTGAAAGTCCTAGCCAGTACAACAAGAAAAAGAAATAAAAGGCATACAGATTGGCAAGGAAAAAATAAAAACTATTTTTCTTCAGAGACAATGTAATTATATAATTGTATACATATAAAATACATGAAACTACCCCTCTACACACACACAAAACCCTAGAACTAGTAACTGTGTTTAACAAGATCACAGGACACAAAGTCAGCACTGCCCAATCAAATTTCCATATATAGCAATGAATAACTGAAAACCAAAAATTTTACAAAAATACCATTTATGATCGCTGCCTTGAAATTAAATACTTAGGTATAAACTTAACAAAACATGTACGGGATCTTTACCCTAAGAACTACAAAAACACTGAAGAAAGAAACTGAAGACCTAAACAAATGGAAAGACATACCGTTTTTATGGGCTAAAAGACTCAACATAGTAAAGATATCAATTTTCCCCAAAATGATCTTTAGATTTAGTACAATCCCATTCAAAATCCCCATAGGATTTTTTTGTAGATAAAAGTAACTCCAATATTTATATGGAAAGGCAAAAAAGCAGAACAGTCAAAATAACTTGGAAGAATAATGTTGTAGGAATCACAGTATCCAATTAAAAAATTTTTTTCTTAATGTTTATTTTTGAGAAAGACAGAAAGAGCAGGGGAGGGGCAGAGAGAGAGGGAGACACAGAATCCGAAGCAGGCTCCAGGCTCTGAGCTGTCAGCACAGAGCAAGATGTGGGGCTCAAACTCACGAACCACAAGATCATGACCTGAGCCAAAGTCGGACACTTAACTAACTGAGCCACCCAGGCACCCTTCACAGTACACAATTTTAAGACCTACTATAGAGTTAAAATAATCAAGACAGTATGGAATTGGCAATGGGAGGAACAAATAGATCAATGAAACAGAATAGGAAATCAAAAAATAAACCCATACAAATATAACAACAGACATATTTTACAAAGGTTCAAAAACAATTTAATGGAGAAAGGACAGTCTTTTTAACAAATGGCATAGAAACACTGGATATACAAATGTAAAAATAAACCTAAACCTTATACAAAAATTAACTCAAAATAGATTGTTGATCTACCTAGAAAATGTAAAATTATAAAATGTTTGGAAGAAAACGTAAGAGTATATCTTTGTCACCTGGAATTAGGCAAAGAGTTCTTAAATAAGATACCAAAAGCACAATCCATAAAAGAAAAAAATGACAAGTTGGACTTTATCAATAAAACTTCTGTTCAGCAAAAGGCACTGCTAAGATAAAAAGACAAGACACCAGATGGAAGAAAATATATGCAAATTATGTATACAACAAATGACTTGTATCCAGAATAAAGAACTGTCAAAACTCAATAATAAGAAAATCCCAGACTTTAGCCTCTACTACAAAGCTGTAATCATCAAGACAGCATGGTATTGGTACAAAAACAGACACAGAGACCAATGGAATAGAATAGAGACTCCAGAATTGGACCCACAAAAGTATGGCCAACTAATCTTTGACAAAGCAGGAAAGAATATCCAATGGAAAAAAGTCTCTTTAACAAATGGTGCTGGGAGAACTGGACAGCAACATGCAGAAGAATGAAACTAGACCACTTTCTTACACCATTCACATAAATAAACTCAAAATGGATACAGGACCTGAATGTGAGACAGGAAACCATCAAAACCCTAGAGGAGAAAGCAGGAAAAAACCTCTCTGACCTCAGCCACAGCAATTTCTTACTTGACACATCTCCAAAGGCAAGGGAATTAAAAGCAAAAATGAACTATTAGGAACTCATGAAGATAAAAAGCTTCTGCACTGCAAAGGAAACAATCAACAAAACTAAAAGACAACCAACAGAATGGGAAAAGATATTTGCAACTGACATATCTGACAAAGGGCTAGTATCCAAAATCTATACAGAACTCACCAAGCTCCACACCCAAAAAACAAATAACCCAGTGAAGAAATGGGCAGAAAACATGAATAGACACTTCTCTAAAGAAGACATACAGATGGCCGACAGGCACATGAAAAGATGCTCAACGTCGCTCCTCATCAGGAAAATACAAATCAAAACCACACTGACATACCACCTCACACTGGTCAGAGTGGCTAAAATGAACAAATCAGGAGACTATAGATGCTGGAGAGGATGTGGAGAAATGGGAACCCTCTTGCACTGTTGGTGGGAATGCAAACTGGTGCAGCCGCTCTGGAAAACATTGTGGAGGTAATTCAAAAAATTAAATAGATCTACCCTATGACCCAGCAATAGCACTGCTAGGAATTTACCCAAGGGATACAGGAATGCTAATGCATAGGGGCACTTGTACCCCAATGTTTATAGCAGCACTCTCAACAATAGCCAAATTATGGAAAGAGCTGAAATGTCCATCAACTGATGAATGGATAAAGAAATTGTGGTTTATATACACAATGGAATACTACGTGGCATTGAGAAAGAATGAAATATGGCCTTTTGTAGCAACGTGGATGGAACTGGAGAGCGTTATGCTAAGTGAAATAAGTCATACAGAGACAGATTCCACATGTTTTCACTCATATGTGGATCCTAAGAAACTTAACAGAAGACCATGGGGGAGGGGAAGGAAAAAAAATTAGAGAGGGAGGGAGCCAAACCATAAGAGACTCTTAAAAACTGGGAGATGGGTATTGAGGAGGGCACCTGTTGGGATGAGTACTGGGCGTCGTATGGAAAGCAATTTGACAGTAAATTTCATATTAGAAAAAAAAAGAACGAAAATCCAACTTAAAATGGGGCAAAAGACTTAAATATAAAATACTGATAATTCTAGTGAATATATGGAGCAACTGGAACTCTCATACATTGAAACTCTCATACAAAAAAAAAAAAAAAAAGAAACTCTCATACATTGATTGGTATAGCCACTCTGGATATACAGTTTGGTAGTTTCTTATTAAGTTAAAATACACCTACCCTATGACCCAGCAGATCCACTCCTAGCTATCTACCCCAGAGAACTTACATTCATACAAAACCTGTACAAGTATGTTTATGGCTGCTCTATTTATAATTCCAAAAAAAAAAAAAAAAAAAAGGATACAACCTAAATATTCTTCAGTCAGTCAATGGAAAGAGGAACAACTACAAGGGGCAAAAGGGAACCATTTAAGGTGATGGACATATTCTCTGTCTACACTGTGGTGGTTACAAGATTGTATATTTTGTCAAAATTTTATAGAACTGTTCAGGGGCGCCTGGGTGGCTCAGTCAGTTAAGCATCGAACTTCAGCTCAGGTCATGATCTCACAGTTTGTGAGTTCAACCCCCACATCAGGCTCTGTACTGGCAGCTTAGAGCCTGGAGCCTGCTTCGGATGCCGTGTCTCCCTCTTTCTCTGCCCCTCCCCCATTGGTGCTCTGTCTCTGTCTCTCTTTCTCTTTCAAAAGTAAATAAACGTTAAATAAAAATTTTTTAAATAAAAAACTTTTGTAGAACTGTTCACCTAACAAAGGTAAATGTTATTCTATGTAAATCATACTTCAATACATATGACTTTTAAAAATAAGAAGACAATTAATAAATAGGGGTAAGCAATGACTGGAGGTAGTAGAGAGTAAGCAAAAATGGTAGAATGCTGATGATGATCGAAGGGTACATGGGGTAGATTCATTATAATACTGTCTTTACTTTGTATTTTTGAGATTTTTTTCATTTAAAAAAAAACAAAAGCCAGGAGAACCAGCAAAGGAGACTAAGAAGGAATGGCATTTAGAAAGGAAAGTGTGATGTTCTGGAAGCCAAGTGAAAAAACATTTCAAGGAAAAGGCAATAAACACTGTCAAATACTGATAGGTCAGTAAGATGAGAATTTACAACTGGTTACTGGATTTAGGAATAGACAGCAGTGGTGGTAAAAGCCAAAACAGAGTGGGTTCAAAAGAAAAAAAGGAGATCAATTTATGATAGCAAGAATAGAGAACTCTTTCAAATAATTTTGCTGTAAAGATTAATGAGGTGGTAGCTAGAGCAGAGAGACGGTAAGATGGACAGACTGAAATATATTTGAGTCCTAATGTTACTTAACAAAATTATTCTCTTAAAGAATCATTAACTAAATCCATATAAAGTATATTAAGATCCCCAAATCATATTAAGTGATAAAAGCAAGATGCATTTGCCAAAATCTTTTTGAGTATTTTCTATGTTCTAGGTACTACGCTAAGCATTTTAAATACTTTTCATTGAAATCTCATTCTTCAATAATCACAAATATATAAAACATTTGTATATAAAAATGTTCATAAGCAATAAATAAATATAAATATATATTTAAAAATAAATATATATATATTACAAATAAATAAAAATAATAAAAAAATAAAAATGTTCACAACCATTATTTTTAAAAGAGAAAAACCTGGAAATAAATAGCCAAAAAGAATAATAATAAATGACAACAAATTCAAACAATGAATATAAAGTCACCCTCATGATGTGTTTATAAATTATTTTAATGACAAGGGAAATGTGATAGTCTACATACAAATCTTATGCAAAACTATATGTACATGATGATATTAACTGTAAATATGTATGAAAAAAAGATAAAAGATATAACAAAAATTTAACAAGTATCTCCCTCAGGAATGATTACAGGTGATATTTTCTTCTTCATATAGTTTTACTCACCCACATTTTCTAAAATGTCTTTAATAACCATGTATGGATACTGTAATCAAATATTTTTATTTTTTTTAAGTTTATTTATTTATTTTGACAGAGAGAAGACAGTGCAAGTGGGGAGGGGCAGAGAGAAAGGAAGACAGAGAATACCAAGCAGGCTCTCTGCTGCCAGCACAGAGCCCAATGCAGGGCTTGAACTCATGAAATCGCAAGATCATGACCTGAGCCAAAACCAAGAATCAGACACTCAACTGACTGAGCCACCCAGGCACCCCTGGGTTGTCTTCTTTTTAAGTTTATTTATTTTATTTTGAGAGAGAGAGAGAGAGAGAGAGAGAGAGAGAGAGAGAGAGTCTTAAGCAGGCTCTGCACTGGGCTTGATCTCAGGAACTGAGAGATCATGACCAGAGCCAAAATCAAGAATCAGACGCTCAACCGACTGAGCCACCCAGGCACCCCTGGGTTGTTGAATTAGGAGCATTCTTCATATATCCCACATTGAAGTATTTCCTTAAACTTACATTTTCTGCCAGTCTGTGGCTTGTCTTTTTTTTTTTTTTTTTTTTTTTTTTAAAGTAAGCTCTGGGGGCGCCTGGGTGGCGCAGTCGGTTAAGCGTCCGACTTCAGCCAGGTCACGATCTTGCGGTCCGTGAGTTCGAGCCCCGCGTCAGGCTCTGGGCTGATGGCTCAGAGCCTGGAGCCTGTTTCCGATTCTGTGTCTTCCTCCCTCTCTGCCCCTCCCCCGTTCATGCTCTGTCTCTCTCTGTCCCAAAAATAAATAAACGTTGAAAAAAAATTTTTAAAATAAAAAAAATAAAAAAAAATAAAAAAAAATAAAGTAAGCTCTGTACCTAACATAGGGTTCGAACTCAGGACCCCAAGCTCAATAGTCGCATGCTCCGCCAACTGAGCCAGCCAAGTGCCCTTGTGGCTTGCCTTTTCATTTTATTTACCATGTCTTTATTTTTTTAAGATTTTATTTTTAAGTAATCTGTATATCCAATGTGGGGCTTGAACTCACAGTCCCAAGATCAAGAGTCACATCTCTACAGACTGAGACAGCCAGGCGCCCCCTACTGTGTTTTTAAAAGAGAAATTTTAGGGGCACCTGGGTGGCTCAGCTGGCTGAGCATCCGACTTTGGCTCAGGTCATGATCTCCCTGTTTGTGAGCTCGAGCCCACATTGGGCTCTGTTCTGATGGCTCAGAACCTGGAGCCTGCTTTGGATTCTGTCTCTCTCTTTCTGTCCCTCTTCCATTCACACTCTCTCTCCGAAAATAAGTAAGTAAAACATTAAAAAATAATATTAAGGGGCGCATGGGTGGCTCAGTCAGTTAAGCACCTTACTTCAGCTCAGGTCATGATCTCATAGTTTGTGAGTTCAAGATTCGTGTCAGGCTCTGTGCCGACAACTTGGAGCCTGAATCCTGCTCTGGATTCTGTGTCTCTCTCTCTGCCCCTGCACCACTTGAGTTCTGTCTCTCTCTCTCTCTCAAATAAACATTTTTTAAAAAGTTAAAAAAAAAATTAAAAAATAAAAGAGAAATGTTATTTTGATGAAATCAAACATCAATTTTTTTCTTCTATACTTTGTGCGATTTGTGTTCAATTTATGAAATCTTTGCCTAATCTATGATCACAATGATTTTCTCAGACATTTTCTTCTAGAATTTAATAATTTCAGCCCTTACATATAAGTCCATGATCCATTTGAGTTATTCTTTTGGTGATGCGAAATAAGGTTGGAGGTTTTTTGTTGTTGTTTTTTTTAATGTGGTGAAGGATTGCAGAATTTGCCACCCCAAATATGCCACTTTGGCATAGGATTATTTCGAGCGGAAGGAAATTAAGCAGATAAAGAAAAGCTCTCTGCCCCCCCTTCTATCCGCCTAAAAGGACGTAAATTTACAAAGTTGTTCTCCTCCCCTCTTCACCCACTAAGGAAAGAAATTAATCACAGGAGACAAGCCTTATCAGCCTGGAGATGGCACCAGAGAGTTCTACACAACAAACTTTATTAAGGAGTCTTTATCTACCATTAGTTTCACTTACATTTGCCTTCCCACAATTTGCCACCCCTAGAGACTCAAGGTCCTTTTCCTTTGTCTTATCCTTCCCTAAAAATTTCTTTAAGATGCTAGCTATACAAACTTAACTTCTAACCAAACCTTTGAGTTACCCAGGAGTTTCTCTCATGTATTGTATGTCAATAAACTTGTTTTTCTCTTGTTACTCTGTCTTTCATTACAGAAATCTAGCTGGGAACCTGAAAGAGTAGAAGGAAAAAAGATATTTCCTCCTTTACAACGTCTATCTAATTGTTTAAAAATCGCTGATTAAAAAGTTTTCCTTGGGGCACCTGGGTGGCTCAGTCGGTTGGATGACCGACTTCAGCTCAGGTTATGATCTCACAGCCTGTGAGTTCAAGCCCCACATCGGGCTCTTGCTGACAGCTCGGAACCTGGAGCTGGCTTCGGATTCTGTGTGTTCCTCTCTCTCTGCCCCTCCCCCACTCACACTCTGTCTCTCAAAAATAAAAATAAAAACATAAAAAAAAATAAAAAAGTTTTCCTTGTCCCACTGAAATGCCTTGGCAGCTGTCACAATCAATTGACCATACACATGTGGATCTACTTCTGAGCTTCTATTCCCTTCCACTGTTCTATAGGTTTATTTTCACACCACACTATCTTAATTACCAAACCTTTACAGTAAGTCTTGAAATCAGGTAGTATAAATCCTTCAATTTTGATCTTTGTTTTCAAATTTGTTTGGTCTATTATAGACCCTTTGTGTTTTCAGATAAATTTTAGTCAGTGTGTTGATTGACTGCAATCATGCTGAATATGTAGATCTGGGAAGAATTGCAATTTTACCAATATTGAATCCCCCAATCCATAAAAGCAACGTTTTGCAGTTTTCAATATACAGCTATTGCATGTATCTTGTCAAATTTTACGCTATCTATAAATGACATACTTCCTCAACCTTAATTTCAGATTGCTCCTAGTATATAAAGACACAAGTGATTTTTACATACTGACTTTGTATCCCACAACCTTCCTCAACTTAAATAATCTATTTTGCAGATTCCTCATGTTCTCCTACATACATGATGCTATCCTTTGCAGTGGTTAAATTTTATTTTTTCCCCTTTTCAAACTTACGCCTTTTATTGCTCCTCTTCCCCTCTTAGCTTACTGCACTGTTGAGAATCCTCAATGCTATGTTGAAAAGAAGCAGTGAAGCCCACCCAACATTCGTGCCTTATTCTTGTTCTTAGGAGCAAAGGATTTTTTCTTCATTACATACAGTATTACTATTGGTTTCTCAAAGATGTCCTCTATCAGACTGAGGGAATTCCCTTCTAGAGATGCCTGGCTGGTTCAGTCAGTAGCATGAGACTCTTGATATCATGGCTGTAGGTTCAAGCCCCACGTCGGACACAGATTACTTAAAAATAAAATCTTTTTTTTTTTTTTAAAGGAAGTTCCCTTCTAATTTGTTGAAAGTTTTTAAAATGATTGGAAGTTGAGTTTTTCCCAAATGCCTTTTCTGTTTCTCTTGAGATAATCATAGTATTTTCTTTTTTAGCCTGTTAGTACATTGAATTACATATATTGTTTGAATTTTGAATGCTAAACTAACCTTGACTTGTTTTTTGTTTTGTTTTGTTTTGAAGTACACCTAGCGTAGAGCCCAATGTGGGGCTTAAACTCATGACCCCGAGATCAAGAGTTAGATGTTTAACTGACTGAGCCACACAGGTGTCCTTTATTCCTCATTTCTTAAAGTGGAAGCTTAGGTCAATAATTTTAGATCTTTCTTCTTTCTAATATATGCATTTAATGCTATAGATTTCCTTTTAAGTATTGCATTAACTGCATCCCACAAATTTTGCTATGTCATGTTCTCATTTTCATTCTTTTAAAAACATTTTCTAGGAGAACCTGGCTGAGTCAGAAGAGTGTGTGACTCTTGATCTTAGGGTCATGGGTTCAAGTCCCACCTTGGGTGTAGAAATTACTAAAATAAATAAACTTTTGTAAAAAAAAATTCTAATTTTCTAAAACTTTCTTATCATTCTTTGATACCTAATTCAGAGTATGTTTAATTTCCAAATGTTTGGGAGTTTTCCAGGTATTTTTCTGTTACTGATTTCTAGTTGAATCTCCTTATGATAAAAGAACATACTTTGTAAAATTTAAACCCCAGATTGACTGAAATTCTTTTATGGCCCAGAATATTGTCTATCTTGGTAGATATCCTATGAACACTAGCAAAGAACAGTATCATGTTGTTGTCAGGTAGAGTGGTCAGCAAATGTCAACCAGATCAAGTTAGTCAACCAGGTCAAGTTACTAACTGATTTTTTTTTTGTCTAACTGTTCAACCAATAATTTTGAAAAAGTACTATTGACATCTCCAACTATACTGATGGGTTCTCTCTTTCACTTTTATTACTTTTTGCTTCATAAATTTCAAAGTTATTAAATGCACAAACATTTATGATTTTTAGTCTTCTTGAAGAACTGACCACATTTTCATCACGAAATCATACTCCAAATCCATGATAATATTCCTTGTAATATTTACAAAGTAAAGTAATAACTACTTTGTCTAATATAGTAACCCCTGCTGTCTTCTGATTAGTGTCTGCACAATATATCTTTTTCCATCCTGTACTTTTCGTCTGACTTCTCATAGACAACATTTAACTAGGTCTTCCTGTTAACTGCAATCTGATAATTTGCAACTATTAATTGTAGTGTTTAGATCATTTGCATTTAATGTGATTATTTATATGGCTGGATTTAAGTCAACCATCTTGCTATTTGTTTCCTACTTGTCCAATCTGTTCATCTTCCCTTTTTTGGATGTCTTTTAATTAAGCATTTTATGATTCAATTATCTCCTTTCATGAGCTTGTTAATTATACCTCTTTGGGTTTTTTTAAGTAGTTTCTTTAGGATTTAAGGCATAAATTTTTAACGTATCATTATCTATCTTAAAATAATATACCATTTTGCATATGTTATAAGAACTTTAGTATACTTCCATTTTACCTCTCCCACACTTTTGGGCAACTGCTGTCATACATCTTTTTTCTACACGTTATAAATCCCACAATACAGTTTTATTATTTTGTTTTAAAGAATTATCTTTTAAGTGGTTTTTGAATAAAAGAACTCTTAATAGTTTCCATATAGATCTCTGATTCTCTTCATTTTTACATGTAAATCTAAATTTCTATCTAGTGTAATTTTCTCCTGCCATTAACATTTCTTATAGTGGTAGCTTGATGGTTTAATTCTATCAGCTCTTGTATATTTTATTCTTACTGTATTTTTAAAAATTTTGTATTTGTAATTTTGCATTCTTTTTTTTAAAATGTTTATTTTTGAGAGAGAGAGAGAAAGAAAACACAAGTGGGGGAGGGGCAGAGAGAGAGGGGGACAGGGATCTGAAGCGTGCTCTGTGCTGACAGCAGAGAACCCAATGTGGGGCTCGAACACACAAACTGTGAGATCATGACCTGAGCCAAATCTGATGCTTAGCCGACTGAAGCCACCCAGGCACCCCTATTTTTACTGGTTTTTTTTTTTTTTAATGTTTATTTATTTTTGAGAGAGAGAGAACGTAAGCAGGGGAGGGGCAGAGAGAGAGGGAGAGAGATAATCCCAAGTAGGCTCCATGCTGTCAGTGCAGAGCTCTACGCGGAGACTGAGAACCATGACATCATGACCTGAACTGAAATCAAGAGCCAGACGCTCAACTGACTGAGCCACGCAGGCACCACGTCTCTTGTATATTTCTAAAGGCTTTATTTCATCTTCATTATTTTTATTGTGATAAAATTCATATACCATATAACTCAACTACTTAAAGTCCACAATTCACTGGCTTTTAGTATATTCAGAGTTGTGCTTCCACCACCAACATCAATTTTAGAATATTTTCATCACCCCATACCTATTAGCAATAACTCCCCATTTTCTCCCTATCCTCAGTCCTAAGCAACCACAAATGCATTTTCTGACCCTAGGGGTTTGCCCATTCTGCACATTTTCCTCTTCAATTTTGAAAGGCATTTTTGCATACAATTTTAGCTTTATAGGCTTTTTCATTTAGCACTTTAATTTACCACTCCAATATCTTCTGGCTTGCAATGATTCTGATGAAAAGTCTGCCAAAATTCTTACCTTGTACATTAGTCAAGGCTGCCATAACAAAATATCAAAGATGGGATGGCTTAAACAACAGAAATCTACTTTCTCACAGTCTGGAGGCTAGAAGTCCAAGATCAAAGTGTTGACAGGTTTGGTTTCTCCTGAGCCTCTCTCCTTGGCTTGCAGATGGCCACTTTCTGTGTCTTTGTATGGTTTTTCCTCTATGCACTCATGCCCCTGGTGTCCCTTTGTATGTTTAACTTTCCTCTTCTTGGGGTGCCTGGTGGCTCAGTCAGTTAAACGTCCAACTTCAGCTCAGGTCATGATCTCACTGCTTATGAGTTCAAGCCCCATGTAGGGCTTTGTGCTGACAGCTCAGGCCTGGAGCCGGCTTCAGATTCTGTGTCTCTGTCTCTCTCTGCTCCTCCCCCGCTCCCACTTCCTCTCTCTTAAAAATAAACAAACATTCGGGGCGCCTGGGTGGCGCAGTCGGTTAAGCGTCCGACTTCAGCCAGGTCACGATCTCGCGGTCCGTGAGTTCGAGCCCCGCATCAGGCTCTGGGCTGATGGCTCAGAGCCTGGAGCCTGTTTCCAATTCTGTGTCTCCCTCTCTCTCTGCCCCTCCCCCGTTCATGCTCTGTCTCTCTCTGTCCCAAAAATAAATAAACGTTGAAAAATAAATAAAATAAACAAACATTAAAAAATTTAAAAAAAAATCTTCCTGTAAGGACACCAGTCAGATTATATTAGGGACCCAACAGCCTCACTTTTTAAAAAAACTTTTTAAAGTAATTTCTTTTTTGTTTTTAATGTTTATTTGGTTTTTCTTTGGGGGAGCAGAGAGGGGCAGAGAGAGAAAGAGAGAATCTCTCAAGCAGGCTCTCCACTGTCAGCTCAGAGCCTGATGTGGGACTTGAACTCACGAATCGCAAGATTAAGACCTGAGCCAAAAATTAAGAATCAGATGCTTAACTGACCGAACCAACCAGGCATCCCCCCTGCCTTTTTTTTAAAGTTTATTTATTTGAGAGAGAGCAAGTGTGAGAAAGTGGGGGAGGGGCAGAGAAAGGGGAGGGGGGAGAGAGAGAGAGAGAGAATATATCCCAAGCAGGCTCCATGATGCCAGCATAGGACGACATGATGCTGACACAGGACTCAATCTTGTGAACTGTGAGATCATGACCTGAGTTGAAATCAAGAGTCACACACTTAAACAACTGAGCCACCCAGGCGCCCTTAAAATAATTTCTACACCCAACATGTGGCTCAAACCCAAGATCAAGAGTTGTATCTACTGACTAAGCCAGCCAGCCCCCCCCCCCCCCAACAGACTCACTGTAACTTAATTACCCCTATAAAGGTTTTTCCCCAAGTACAGTCACATTCTGAAATACTGGGAGTTATAGCTTCAACATATGAATTGGGTGTGTGTGTGGGGGGGGGGGGTGACACAATTCAGACCACAACCCTTCTGTATATAATGTGAGTTCTTTCTCTGCTTTGAAGACTTTTCTTTTCACTAGTTGGACACAATTGATTAATATGCTCTTGGTACAGCTCTCTTCATGAGTGTTCTTTTTGGATTCTCCATGGATCTAGTAAGCATCTTAAGGAACCCAAAACAGAAAAATCACAAAGAGAACTACATCAAAGCATATCATAATCAAATTGCTTAAAATCAGTGATGAAGAAAAAAATCTTAAATGAGCTCTTTAGATCTGTTATAGTTTTCATTAAATTTAGAAAATACTCAGTCATTATTTCTTCAAATATTTTTTCTATCCCCACCCCCATGTTCCTGAGACTCCAATTACATGTATTCTTAAGACTGCTTAATGATGGAAAAAAAAAAAAAAAGGCTGCTTAATGTCCCACTGTTCAGTTAGTATTGACTCATCACTGTATATTTAGATTTTCAATCTTTTCTTTATATTTATTAAACATTTTTTAAAAGTAAGCTCAACACCCAATATGGGGCTTGAACTCACAACCCTGAGATCAAGAGTCACAGACTTTATGGACTAAGCCAGCCAGGTGCCCCACTTATATTTCATTTTGGATATTTCTATTACTATGTCTTCAAGTTCACTAATTTTTTTCTTCTGCAATGCCTATGTGCTATTAATGCTGTCCACTATATTTTTCATTTCAGACACTGTAATTTTCATCTTTGGAAGTTTGATTTGGATCATTTTTATATCTTCCACGTCTCTACTTAACATGCTCAATCTTTCTTCTAGCTTTTTGAACATACTCAACTGTTACAATGTCCTTGTCCACTAATTCTATCATCTGTATAATTTCTAGGCCTACTTCTATTGACTGGCTTTTCTCCTCAATATGAACTGTATTCTCTGCTTCTTTATATGTCTGATAATTGTGACTGGATGCCAAATGTCGTAAATTTTGCATTCTTGGCTTCAGTGATTTTTTTTTTAAGTCTTTAATCTTGAGCTTTGTTTCAGGAATTTGTGACTTAGAAACAATTTAATCCTTCTGAGGTTTGCTTTTATGCCTTTTAGACAAATCCAAGGTAAGTCCTCTAGACTAGGGCTAATTTGACCTCTTTATTGAGAAAATACCCTTCTAGTGCCTCCATTTAATGTCCCAGGTATTAGAAGATGTTTCTGCTCTGGCTAGTGGAAACACAACATATTTGTGGCCCTGTATTCCAGGGACTGTTCTGCCTAATGCTCTCTAGTGGTCTTTTTCTGGCCTTGGGTTAGTTTCCTCACTAATCATAAACTGGCTGCACTCAGCTAACAAAACTAAGATGGTAAAATCCAATAGAACTTTCTGGAATTGTGGCATCTGAGCACTTGAAATGTGTCAGTGCAAACGAAGAACTGAATTTTTTTTTTATTTAAAAAAATTTTTTTAACTTTTATTCATTTTTGAGAGAGAGAGACAGAGCATGAGCAGGGGAAGGGGCAGAAAGAGGGAGACACAGAATCTGAAGCAGGCTCTAGGCTCTGAAATGTCAGCACAGAACCCGATGCGGGGCTCGAACTCACGAACTGTGAGATCATGACCTCAGCTGAAGTCAGACGCTCAACCGACTGAGTCACCGAGGCACCCCAAGAACTGAATTTTTAAATATCACATGAGGTTAGGAGCTACTGTACTGGACAGTGCAGGTTTAGAAGAAGCCTTAAAAATCTCTGGAGCTCTCTCCTTTGTGTGAAGCTTTCTTCTCTCATACTCTGCCCACAGATTCTAGCTGTTTTGGTTTCTCTGACCTTTTACCTCTGTATCCTCAAATCTGGGAGACTGCCAGCTCTGTTTGAGTATCCCTTTTCATCCTAGGTACTTAGAAACTTTCATCAGAGCTATCATAGGGCTCAATTTGATCGTTTCCTTTCTCTGAGATTTCACTGGTCTGTGCTACCTTTTGTCCAATGTCTAAAACAGTTTTAAAAATATATTTTGTCCAGTTATTCAGTTGTTTGTATTTGTTTAAGGCAGGGTCGTAAGTCAACGTCTTGTTACTCCACCATGATCAGGACTGTAAGTTCCCTTCCACTGAGTTTGTAACTTTGAATTATTATTATTTTTTTATTTCTGTGGGTCTAGATCAGTTGTTTCTAGTTGTTTGTAGTGACTTGTTTGAGATGTTATTATATTATTATTTTTAGCTCTTATTTGTTGGCAAGCTAATATTTTTTAATGTTTATTTTTTTTTAACATTTATTTTTCAAAGACAGAGTATGAGCAGGGGAGGGGCAGAGAGAGAGGAAGACACAGAATCCAAAGCAGGTCCAGGCTCTGAGCTGTTAGCACAGAGCCTGACACGGGGCTCAAACCCACGGACTGCAAGATCATGACCTGAGCTGAAGTCGGACACTTAACCAACTGAGCCACCCAGGTTCCCCTTTAATGTTTATTTTTGAAAAAGAGAGCACAAGCTGGGGAGAAGTAGATAGAGGGGGACAGAGGATTTGAAGCAGGATCTGCACTGACAGCAGCAAGCCCAATGCAGGGGCTCAAACTCACAAACCATGAGATCACAACCTGAGCTAATGCTGGATGTTAAACCAACTAAGCCACCTAGGTGCTCCAGCAACCTAATAACTTTTTAAATGTTTATTTATTTATTTTGACAGAGAGAGAGAGGAGAGAAGAGGGAGAATCCCAAACAGGCTCTGCACTGTCAGTGAAGAGCCCGACATATGGCTTGAACTTCACGAAACATGAGATCATGACCTAAGCCAAAAATCAAGAGTCTGATGATTGACCCACTGAGCCACCCAGGCGTCCCTTATTTGTTGGCAATCTATCTTTGGGAATTCTTTGAAACTAGGGTTGAGGTATGTTCCACAAGGGATGATCTGAGTTTGCCTCTCTCAAGTGCCTGGGAGCTCTAGCAACTTGGATCTCCTTTCTTTTGTTTAAAAATTCAATTTATATATGTTAAATTTTCTGATCAAAAAACAAATTTACACGGTTCAAAAACTTTAAACTACTTCCCTTTCCCTTCCTCTTGGTTGGGCCCAAAGCTTGAACTAGCACGGTGTATAGTAAAGACTTTAAACTTGCTCAAAGGTATCTCTGGTCTTTGCCTTTAGCTTCCTGGGAGTAATAAACCAAAAACTGTGGAAATGTCTGCTTGTTGAAAGCCTTTGTTTACTGGGGGCTTTGAGTTGTACCAGACAGTCTAACAATGTGATTTTTAGTGGGGAGTCTGAGTCGCACAGTATCAGCTCAACTTCAGAAGGGGTTGGACACTGAGGTCAGTTACATAAGGCAACAATCACATATACATGATGGAGTCCCAACAAAAACTTGACGTCAAGGATTGGGTGAGCTTCTCTGGTTGGCAATATTCCATGTGTGTTGTCACACATTGCCAGGAAGAGTTAACACTGTTCGTGACTCCACTGGGACAGGACAAACATAAGCTCAGTATTTAGATCCCTCCTAGACTCTGCCTCATGCATTTCTTCTGTTGGCTGATTTTAATTTGTTAACCTCTGCTAAAATAAACCATAACTTCTAGTGTAACAGCTTTCATGAGAAACTTACAGGTTCTGTAAGTCCTTCTGGCAAAGTATTGAACTCAAAAGTGGTCTTGAGGACCCTCAAATTCTATAATTGGTGCCAGAAGTAAGGCTGGACTTAGGAACGGTTCCCTAACTTTGTACACAGTCAGCAGCACTGGGACTGAAGATTCAGGATCGTGGGTGGAGAGGGGCAAAGAAGGCAACATAAGTGGTCAGGAGATTGATTTCATACAGAAGGAATGGACAAATAAGTAGTCTCAAGTAGCTTTCCTCTTAGCCTTCCCTCAAGAACCTTCATGCTGCTTCCTACCCCCATTCTCCTACCCCCTACCTTAACACCACCAAGTGCTCTAAAAAGTGTCAGAAAAATGAAACATAGCTCTACTCTTAAAATAAAAACAACAACAACAACAACAAAAAACCTTTTTAAAACAAAAGCATGAGCAGGGGAGAGGGAGAGAGAATCTTAAGCAGGTTCCATGCTCAGCATAGAGCCCAACACAGGGCTCGATCCCACGACCCTAGGATCATGACCTGAGCCGAAACCAAGAGCTGGACACTCAACTGACTGAGCCACCCAGGTGCCACAATAGCTCTACTCTTAAAGGTCAGGGACCCTAGTTCGAAGTAAGATCTCTAAGATAAACTCAACTCTCATGCAAAGTGTCATGGGGGGTTGGAAAGTGAGGTTAACAACCTGTAGATAATATGCAATTCTGGTTCTGAATGTCACCTGAAAGATTTCGACAGTAAACTAATGTAAACTCAAATTTATTAAGGATGTACAACACCACCATCAGACATGCAGGGACAGAGTTGCTGAAGTAAACCATCCTCCCAGCTTGCCAATAATAAATATGCTGTAACTTTGTTATGCAGACAAAATTTGGATGGCTATTTCAGAAACCAAATATGTCTTTTTGGACTTTCAATTTTTAGTCTGTGTCATTTTAGTCTCCAAAATATAATTCCAAGTAAGACTGTAAACTCTTTGGGGCGCCTGGGTGGCGCAGTCGGTTAAGCGTCCGACTTCAGCCAGGTCACGATCTCGCGGTCCGTGAGTTCGAGCCCCGCGTCAGGCTCTGGGCTGATGGCTCAGAGCCTGGAGTCTGTTTCCAATTCTGTGTCTCCCTCTCTCTCTGCCCCTCCCCCGTTCATGCTCTGTCTCTCTCTGTCCCAAAAATAAATAAAAACGTTGAAAAAAAATTTTTAAAAAGACTGTAAACTCTTAGTATTCTTATCATTCTAAAATATACAAAATAGAGAATCCTCAACCCTTAGGATCCTTCTTACCCTACACTGATACCTTATTATCCAACGAGTCTGCCCTGCAGTAAGGCAGGTAGCTGTCTACCATGTGCCAAGAGCAGCAGAAATAGTTCATAAGATTCCATAGAAAGGAAGGTAATTGCTCCTGCCCTTCCAATTATAATCTGGAATTTAAAGATATAGATGTGAAATTAAAAACCAACAGAAATGCAAAATAATAAGAAAAACAAGTCTGCTTATCTCTGATTTTCCCCGAAGATTAGACCCCCTTGAACACAGGGATTGTGCTTTAAACCATCAGCAATTTGAAAATACAAGGCTCAAAAAATACAAAAATTAAGAGTTCAAATTAACAGAGAATCATGGACAGTTTCCTAAAAAATGTTAATCTTGCACTGGATATTTTAAGGATTGTGGAAATGTATTGGCAAAGAGAATCAAAGATAACTTGGAGAAGAGCAAAAGCACAAGGGAAAGATAGTATATTTAGTCTAGTTCAACTTGGCTGACTCAGTCCAAAGAAATGAGTTTAATGAAATGTCAGGAAAATGTGAGTGGGGCTGTCCTGAGGTCCTGCTGAGAAATGTGGGATTTATGCAACTGAGAGCCACTATCACTGGGGAGTGAAATGATCATGATGATAATAACTGGAATCACTGAGCAGTGAAAGGCCAGTTTCTCAGGCAGTAGCACTGACCCAAAAGTAGCAATAGAGGCCAAAAATTCTTGTTCTGGTTCAGACTATAAAACAGTATTTCATCAGTGGTCCAAGAATGGAACTCAAATCTAGATACTATTGCTGTTTTTTTTTTTTTTAAAAGGTACAAGCAAACTCAGAGATGGCCAACAGGGTTAGGGGGACAAACATGATTTTTCCTTCTCCAGTGCCCAAATGACTGACAGCTATCCCCTTTCCACCTACAGTGACATGAAAAAGGCAAATAGTTTAAAAAGTAAAGAATACCCAAGTAGTAGTGTGCTCATCTATCAAAGAGAAAAAAAAAACAATGTCAAAAAAATTTTTTCATGAAAGATAGGATGCAGGGGGAGAAAAAAAACACAGGAGGAAGACGAAAGAGAAACATTAATTCTGATGCACCAGAAAACAGAAAAGGGAAAAAATATCATTCAAAATAATTGCCTTGCTTTTAGATTTTGCCATCCTTCTTCCAAGCCTACAGTCTGTTAAGAAGGTGAGAGAACAGGCAATGAGAAGGAATATTCCCAAACAAAAGGAACAAATGCTTCACAACCCATATCCCAAGACCAGAGATTTTTAGTGTCCCAAGTATCTGGATCATATTTAAAATGAAAATGAAATCTTGATTTAATGCTGTGCTTTTCATAGGGATTCTTCCCTCATCTCTCCTAAAAATGCAACAATTACTATAAAAACATAAAATCAACATTATCATAAATGATCTTAACACAGTCTCTGTCTGAACAGTCTAAGGGAAGAACAGGGCATAGCTTCTATCTTTTCCCACTGCTGCCAAAAGAAATAACAATAACCAAAAGTCTGAATGCCCTTACAGGGTATCACAGACTGTGGCCTGTTCCCTGCCTTGCAGCCTTCCCAGAATGGACCAGTGGGATTTAACATGAACCAAATCTGTCAACCAAGCTGAAGACAGACACGTGAGTTCTAATGAGCAGTGGTAAAAAAAACATACTGCTCCATTCAGCTCCAAACAATGATAAATAATTCAGGAAAAGAACTGCTGCATAGAGCATAGCAGCATGATTTAAAAATAGACCACAGGCTACAGAATCTAGGTAGGGGAATCAGAAGTCAGAGAAAATGGATTCATGTCAACAAATTCCCAAGCCCTTGCCATAAAGGACGCTGCCGAAACTGTCACTCAAAATGGATGTCAGAATTTTAACGTGCTTTTTAAAAAGCAAGTATTTTTCAGGAGCTTGGCAAATTTGGTAACAAGAGCTAATAAGCAATAGCACTATTTGGCAATAGTGCCAAATATCACAGAAAAAGCAAACTGAAAGGGTGTAGGGAAGGCATGTTATAAAAAAATTAGAAGGGGGTTAAAATTCTGTTTTCTGTACCACCAAATTCTAGGTCTAACATCAGTTTGGACTTTTACTTACTAATTATGTCTCTAACATCGAGGGTACGTAGCACTCAGGATTTTTCTGTTCATTTTTACACCTTGAACAGTTCCAATCATGCAATACATGGAAACACACAAGATTCTCACCTGTTAACAAAAAGGGTAGCTTGAAAACCGAACAGAAGTCATGATTTGTTCTCACCAGATTTAAATTAAACTCTGAGTCTGACAGAATTGAGGACTCTCTAATAGGTAAGGATAGTCCAAGATCCTGGGGTCATGTGGATGGTGAAGGTTTCGACAGACTCAAGAATGCTTCAAGTAGGGGATATGACAAATAGTGTGGCTGGACAGTCAATCTTAAGACTGGTGTCCTAAGGACTCTAAGAATAACCAGAACCCATATGTACTCTAAATACTCAACAATGTATGTAACGAAGAAATAACATTCTATATCCAAACTGCATTTCCCCAGAACCAGTCTCTTCATATGTTTGAGATTAATTTCAGAAAATTGAAAACTTTAAGACCACATAATGATATCTAACTTACCTATAATGTTTGATATAAAATACAAAATAAACCATAATCTGGACCTTTTTATACTGCTTTTTCCTAAGTAAAACAGGACTGAAGAAATTCTTGTTGAGTATAAACTGCAAACCATTATATATATACACCAATATGCTTATGCCTCACTGTCCTAGGAAAAAAATTGGCTATGTCTCCTTATAACTGTGCCATTCAACTTAAACTACACAAAGACCAGAATGAACTTGTAATGAGATGGTTTTTTTTTTTTTTCAATTCTTCAATTCTCTAGTTTTTACGTGTAAACACTAAATAGCATTTTTTTTTAAATTTTTTTTCAACGTTTATTTATTTTTGGGACAGAGAGAGACAGCGCATAAATGGGGGAGGGGCAGAAAGAGAGGGAGACACAGAATCGGAAACAGGCTCCAGGCTCTGAGCCATCAGCCCAGAGCCCAACGCGGGGCTCGAACTCACGGACCGCGAGATCGTGACCTGGCTGAAGTCGGACGCTTAACCGACTGCGCCACCCAGGCGCCCCCTAAGTAGCATTTTCAAAAGAGAAACAGACTGGCTCATTTAAAGATAGTCCACAGGCGCCCAGGTGGCTTAGTCAGTTAAGCGTCCAACGTTGGCTCAGGTCATGATCTCGCAGTTCTTGAGTTTGAGCCCCGGGTCGGGCTCTGTTCTGACAGCTCAGAGCCTGGAGCTTGCTTCTACTTCTGTGTCTCCCTCTCTCTTTGCCCCTCTCCCACTAACACTCTGTCTCTGTCCCTCTCAAAAATAAGCAAACATTTAAGAAAGAAAGAAAAAAATAGTCCACCCTAAAGCACTTCATGGACAGATCCTTGCTCCATTTACCAGACAGTAAGCCAACATTTCCTTTCTCTGTAAATCCAGGCTTTCTTACTGTTGACAAGAGACAGTATAGTCACACAGACCTGGATTTCAGTCCTTGCACTGGTACTACCCTTGGTTATAGTAAAGGAACCCTATTCTGGATCTTACACTTTAGATATCCACTCTGACCCTCTTCTGACCTGTCTATCCCCTCAGGCAAGATGTTCACTGGACCAAGTGGACAAATCTACCTGAAGCCCCTGACTCTACCAACCCCGACTATGCTCTGGATCCCAGAATTCCCTGCCCAAGCAGTTTTGAGCCTACTTCCAAGGCCTTCAGTGGATCTCTTCTCAAACTCTGTCCTGCCATCGACAATACCTATACCCACTGTTGTACACATTCCATGGTCTGAATCATGGCCAAGGGACAAATGATGAGAGTCTGAGGATTGAGACTAGTCTTAGAGGGTACCTGTCTGAGAACTCTGAGTAGTCCAATAATTCTGGCCTTCTAGGTCATTAGGAAAATACATGTCTGCGTAGAAGAGGAAATATTTTTCTGTTAAAAACATTTTTTAAAAAATTTTGCTTTTTACATTTATTCATTTTTGAGAGACAGAGACAGACAGAACACAAGCCGGGGAGGGGCAGAGAGAGAAGGAGACACACAATCTGAAGCAGGCTCCAGACTCTGAGCTGTCAGCACAGAGCCCGATGAGAGGCTCTAACTCACAAACGGCAAGATCGTGACCTGAGCCGAAGTCGGACACACAACCAACTGAGCCACCCAGGCACCCAGAAATACTTTTCTAACAGTTTTTTTTTATCTTGATTTATAACCTAAGTATAGAGATACGAAAACTGTGCTTTTATTCATGCTTTGGTCCTGAAATTTTTAGGAGCAGGCCTATCTAGCCCTATCACATACCAGCTATGTGATCTGATTCAAGGTGTTTTTTTTTTTTTTTTTTTTTTTAATCGTTTCTGGTTTTGTTTTGTTTTGTTTTGAGAGAGAGAGAGAGAGCGAGCGCATGCATGCATGTAAGCAGGGGAGGAGCAGAGAAAGAGGGAGAGAGAATCCCAAGCAGGCCCCACGGAACCCGACAGGGGGCTTGAACTCACAAAACATGAGATCATGACCTGAGCCGAAACCAAAGCTGACCCAAGCCACCCAGGTGCCTATTTCTGTTTTTTTAATGTGATCTGGTTTGTAACTACACTACCTCTTATAAACTTCATTTTACTGACCCATAAAATAATCTCCTTCATAGGATTTTAATGCAGTGAAATAATTTTTAAAATAATTTTGCAGGGTACCTGGTGCAGAGCAAATCTGAGAAAAACTGAAGCTATTACTAGATGCTCTGCCATCACTCTTCTCCCCAGTATAGGCATTAAAAGGGCAAAAATGTAGGGCCAATTTCAGAGAAAGTACAACAAAACACAGCCATTTCTGGGTCTCATTTTAGGAATTTCTGTCATTGACTCCATGGAAGTCTGGTGGTATTGGTTGCTGTTTTTGTTACAACCATTTCTCCCATTAAAATGTAAGCTTTATTTTTTTGTAATTATATAAGAAGATGAATGCTAAGTAAACTTACTGTGGTAATCATTTCTCAATATATGTATGTAAAATCACTATGTAGTACACCTTACACTTACACAGAGCTGTATACCAATTATATCTTAATAAAACTGAAGAAAAAATGTACGTTCTATAAGGGCAGGGATTTTTCCTTTTTCTTTACTGCTATATCCCATACTCTCAGACGGTTCCTGGCACGACAAATAAGTATTTGTTAATAAACCATTAACTACAAAAAACAAGTATAGAGTGCTTATCTGACACCCAACATCAATATAATATGCTAGCAAGCCTGGTATAATCAGAAAATAAATTATTTATATATGGCAACTTTTCTTAGCTGCTTCTTGTAATTTCAGAACAGTTTTCTTAAAAATGAAATTACTGAGGGGCACCTGAGTGGCTCAGTTGGTTAACCTCCCAACTTTGGCTCAGGTCATGATCTCGCAGTTTGTGAGTTTAAGCCCCACGTGGGGCTCTGTGCTGACAGTTCAAAGCCTGGAAACTGCTTTGGATTCTGTGTCTACCTCTCTCTCTCTGCCCCGCCCCCATTCATGTTCTCTGTCTCTGTCTCTTTCTCTCTCTCTCTCTCAACAATAAATAAACATTTAAAAAAATTTAAAGGGGCGCCTGGGTGGCTCAGTCGGTTGGGCGGCCAATTTCTGCTCAGGACATGATCTTGTGGTTTGTGAGTTCAATCCCCGAGTCAGGCTCTGTGATGACAGCTCATAGCTTGGAGCCTGCTTCAGATCCTGTGTCTCCCTTTCTCTCTCTGTGCCCCTCCCCAACTTGTGCTCTGTCTGTTTGAAAAATGAGTAAACATTAAAAAAAAAAAAGAAAATGAAATTATTGAAAACGTTAGAGTATGCCTTTAATATGAGGACATTTCTGCTCTCTTCAACTTTGCTCCCTTACCTGTTTGCAGAGGGATATTAATAATACTCAGTAATTTCATACATAATCCTACAAGAGAGGATAATTCAACTAACTAAACTGTACTGAAGCTCTTGTTTTAAGCTTCAAATAGAACGGGATCAAGTAAAAACAAAATCTGAAAGAGTAATTGAGGAAAAAAGTCCTTTCTTTCTGCACATCTCACATTTTTATCCCCAGCTTCCTCAAGTCTTGCATCAATTCCGAAGAACTCAAAACAATTCTACAAATTGTATCTTACACCTCACCACATTCTCAAAAATATATTATGTTTTTCAAATTTCCTCAATCAATCCATTTATCTCTGATGAATACTCCTAGAATACTGTGGGGCTCCTGGGTGGCTCAGTTGGTTGAGTGTCCAACTTCGGCTCAGGTCATGATTTCCAGGTTCATGGGTTTGAGCCCTGCATTGGGCTCTGCACTGCTGGTGCAGAGCCTGCTTGGGATTCTCCCTCTCTGCCTCTCTCTCTGCTCCTCCCCTGCTTGTGAGCGCATGCTCTCTCTCTCTCAAAATAAATAAATAAACTTAACAAAAAGGTTAGAACACTGTAGCAGAAGTAGATGATTTGGAATCAAATCTATTCTGAAAGAGATTGAAATGACCTTGACAATATTATACATGAAACTGAGTAGACAGAATGATGACTGGTAAAAAGATAGCTCAAAGCACATCCTGTATAACTGAGAATTAAAAGTGTGTCAACAGAGGGGACATGTTACAGATGTGCTTTCTGTATCACACAAATCCCAAAACTAGCCTGGGTTCTTATTCAAAGGCTTATCTGAAGAAAACTGCATCCTCTGTATTGGTCTGATTCTGAAACTCAACTACAACATAAGGCATCATCAAAAAACAACTACTCTTAGTGACCTCATGATACTATTAGCAAAACACAAGTAGGATATTCCTGGGAACTGGTAAAATAAAACTCCCAATAGTCCTAAATTCCATGACTGACTTAAGAACTCCTCCCTGCACAAAATTCAAAGGTATCTTTAAAAAACAAACAAACAAACAAACAACCTTAAAACCCAACAAGCTCCAATATATCCTCTTCTATACAAAAAAATACAAAGCTATAAATGTCTAGAAATGCCCCAAGGTATGTAATTACTGAAGCTAATTAACATTCTCAAAATTAAACATCCACTGCAATGCTCAAGAGACTGGGGTCACAGAAAATAGATAAGAGCAAATGAATCCCACCAAAAAGATAAAGTTCAGATGTGTTTCTCTAATAAATAAAGAAAACAGGATTCTGAAATTAAGCAATGAAACCTGCTGGGAGAAGAAAAATTATTATCAAACTCCTAAGTGTCAATTAAAATGTAAAACTTTGTGTTTGCTGTTATTCACTGGGAAAGTGGGAATTAATTGGGCTGGAGCTCAGAACTGTGAGAATGATTTTGTAATAAAGATAACATGAAAGATCCTTTCATTTATACCAAAAAGATGCTGTTTTAAAAAGAAAACACACTTTTAAAAATCTATACTAAATCACCTTTTTCTCTAAGATCACTACACCAGAGTTGTGCCATATAATTTTACCTCTAATCCTCACTTACCTTTATCCTAACAAAGAATACAACTATGGGATCTTGGATAAAGAAGATTCAGTATTTTGTACAGTATAGTTTTTAGAGATTTGATTTCAAGCTCTGCCACTTACAAGCTGTGTGATCTTGGGCAAGTTACTTAATCTCTTGGTTCCTCGGTTTCCCTTATCTGTAAAACAAAGGTAATAATAACTATCTCATGGAGCTGTAAAAATTAAGTGAGTTAATATACAGGTAAAATATTTAGACACATGGAAAGCACTTAAATAAATGTTAGCTATTATTTTTGTTGTTGTTATTTAGTCTTCTCTAAACTAATAAAAGAAGATCAGGGTCACTATTTTTAAAACTTGGAAGAATTAATATAGAAATAATATTATCTGTTTTATGGTTCCTCTGAAATTGAAGGACCTGCTTGCATAGAATGAATAGACTAAGTAGGCCCACAGTGACATTAGGTTTTAAGGTCTCCAATACTCATTTTCTTCTTAGGGACAAAGATGTTGGAATGCAATCTAAGATTCTTGTGTCAGAGGAATCAAGTTCCCTTTCTGCACCTACCAGGACAATCAATGGTACGGGAGACAAACAAGTAAAATATAATGTATTGTTAAGTGCTAGTTAGAGCTGCTCACAAGGTTTAATGGGAATAGAGGGAGCAGGCATATAAATATCATACCAGAAGAAAGGCTTCCAGAAGGAAGGGAGGTTTAAGCCTAACCCTCCAGGATAAATAGTATTTAGCCTAATAGAGAAGTGGAAAAACAGACCTAGATTCCATATTCACCAGCTAGATGATTTGAGGAGAGTTACTTAATCTCTCTATACCTCAGTTTCTTTACCTATAAAATGGAATGATTAGAACACTTTTTTTGGAAGGCTGTGTGGAAATTAAAGGAGATAATACATATATAAACTACTTAGAACACAGTGCCAGGAATACAGTGTGAACCCAACAAATAGTATCATTAACACAGACATATGGATCACCACGATGCTTTCTCAGAACAGCAAGTATTGCATAAAGAAAGCTAGAGTATAAGACACTCACAGAAAAGTAGCTTGCGAAAAAAAAGCTAGAGATCAGTGGAAACAGGATCATAAAACATCTTGCATACTAACTAAAGCTATGAGAAACTTGTAATGGATTTTCAAAAATGGATTACATCATCATATTTCTATTTTAGAAATATTACTTTTGCTACAATGTAGATAGCTTAGAAAGAAAATAAAATAGAGGAAGAGACACCAGCTAGGAAAAAGAATTCTGACTACAGAATGAGGGGACTGTGACCCAAGAAGCATCAGGAGATAAAAATCACTAAGACTTAGTGATGTGTATGATGACTGTGTGAGAAGTATAAGACACTCAAGTGACTGGACAGAAAAGCAGCTTCACAAAGTGTGGCCTGAAACCCCTAGAAATCTCCAAGACTTGTTTTTTCTGCAAAGTCAAAAAGAACTTTTATAATGTACCAAGGTCTTGTTTGCACTTTTCACTATCATGCTCTCACAGGTATATGACGGTATTTTCCAGAAAACAAAGGACATGTTATATCACAACCAACTGAATGAAAAGGCAGATAGGAGAATCCATCTATTAACCCCGATATTAAATTAAATTTTTAAAAATGAAAAACAATGACACATTTCCTCCTAAATTTTATTGTTGCTATTTTGAAATGTTTTTTCATAAAAGACTTGCTTTTATGTTAACATGTAATAGGTTATCATTTTAAAATGAATTAATAAGTGTTTCTAAAGTTTCTCAGTTCTAATTTCCAATACACTAATATTGATAGATATTATCAATCGTGAACAAAAGCTCTTTTGGGGGGGGCTCAATAATTTTTAAGAGTGTGAAGAAATTCTGATACTAAAAGGTTTGAGAATGACTGGGGAGGATATTTTTACCACTAGAACACTGAAGGAGAAACCAGTTTGGTAAGAAAAGATGATGAAGTTCAGTTTAACAATGGTAGGGGCACTGGGCTGGCTCAGTTGGAAGAGCATGCAACTCTTGATTTCAGGGTCATGAGTTTCAGCCTGGGTGTAGAGATTACTAAAATAAAATAAAATAAAATAAAATAAAATAAAATAAAATAAAATA